>NC_046983.1:4791100-4796100 GCF_009769545.1 Cyclopterus lumpus | reverse complement strand
AAAGATGCCCAGAAATTATAATTTGTAAAAAAGGTGAAGAATCCAGAAAGAAGGAAACACTATTTAAAGGTACAGTGTGTGGCATTAAAAAGGGAATCGATTGGCAGAGATGGAATATTATGGAATATGTGTTTTCTTTTGTGTCACCTTAGAAGGAGCTACGGTAGCCTAGAATGGACAAAACACACTGGCACTACAAAAGGGCCATTCATTCAACGTCTGTTAGTTGCAATCTGCACCCTCGCCGCTAGATGGCGCCACATCCCACCGCGAAGCACCAAGACCACCAACCCTGTGCAACGTTTTTTTGTTCCTTTTTAATTTAAACCAAAATGTAATCTTTTACACATTTTAGTTTTAAATGTACAATCAAACAATCAATGTAATCATACATCAAATTATTCGTAAATAACGCACAACTCTAAATCGACACTACTCATAAATAAAAAAAAATAAAAATGAAAAGAAGAACACATCCAGATCAGTATGAAATACAATGTTAGGCAACACCACTGGTTAATAAATGATCTGCTGCCTGTCGACACACAGCAGGAGCAGACAAGGAGGAACTCTCTCTCTCTCTCTCTCTCTCTTTCTCTGTACCGTTTGTCCCCGCTTCATCTCTCCATCGCTTCAATTCCCTTTCGCCGTGTTGGTGGGAGCAGCAGGTGTTTATTTTTGGGGATAAAATACGGGCGTATAAAGCCAGAAAAAAAAAAAACAACCCTCACCTTTGCCAGGTACTTGGCGAGCACAACCTGCTGAAACTAAAACGTGCAGATGTAGCCGTGAGATGATTGACAGGATATGACACGAGAGTCAAAAAGGGAAAACAAACGTTGCTCCACACAAAATTAACTAGAGCCCGAAAGATCATTCCCGACTTGGGAAAACAGCAGTTTATTAAAATTAAAACGGTCCACCGGTCGACGTGTTTCATTATTTATGAATATTAAAAGTTGATATTTGCTGTTATGATGGACTGGAACAGCATTTAGGGTATTTATCCAAACCTGCGCTTGAGTAATTCGCCAAAATTAATCTATTAATTGTTAGTTTGAAATCTTTTTAAAATCTCAGTGTTTGAAAAATGTTGTGACCTTTTATATTGGTTTTGATTTTCTGTATTTTAAGCAATTTTTAAAGCAAAGTGTTATTCAATTTAAGCTCTTAACTTCCACTCATCTGGCTCAAATCAAAAACACTATCAACTGTTGGGAAATACCATTTAATCAAAGTGTGATAGGAACAATATCGCTTTGCATTTAGTTTTTTCAGTGAGTGGAAAAATCAGGTTTTTGATAGTTTCATCGTACTTTTCTTCCGATAAAGTAATTTAATACATGACAAACACGTTATTACCCGAAGACGTGGACAGATATCAGAGAAAGAAAAAAAATCACCACCACCCAACAGATTTCCAGTTTTGTTTTAAGCCCCCCCAAAAAAAACGTAACCGATTAAATTACTGCAGAACCAAAAGTCTGAAAGTTGCGTCATAAGTTTGAGAAGAAAAAACAAACAAAATTTGATATATTTTGTTTCCTGTAACAGAGAACGCAGAAGAACTCAACGTGGACACTTGTTCTTTTCTTTTTTGTTGTTGTTTTCTTTACGTACACACTTGACCTGCCTTCAACGAGAATCACACACACACACACACACACACACACACACACACACACACACACACGTTAAAGCCGTCCCAGTTAGACCAACGTGCACCAGGGAGAAGCAGCCATGTGATCCTGGCTTCCTGCCACATGTGTAGGGTGAGGAGCAGGTGCACGTCCTCTCAGTTCCCATGGTAGCCCGGCTGGAATGTAGTGGCGCTTGGTGACACACACACACACACACACACAGTCATGTTCTCGCTCACACACACACACATTTAAAACACAGGTAAACAATGTATTTCACTGGAGGACGGACAGGTCTGGTGAGAGTGCACGGGGGAGGAGGAAAGTGAGTTTACTTGAATAGAAGCCTGCAGGTTTCAAGGTCCCTCATCGCGTCCCCCCCTCGTCGGCGGTTCATTCTGACCTTTGACCCCTTGCCAGGCGACGTCTACCACGACTTCGGCGGAGACGAGGGGCGAGGCACACGAAGAGTGCAGATGGGTGTCTCTTTACAGGTTATGTGTATTTGAAGAGAGAGCATGCGTGTTTCGAGGTGTCCGCGGGTGCAAAAGTGTGTTTTTGTGATGTCGCGTGTGTGCAAAGTGCATTCCTCGTGTGTTTGCCGTCACCCCCTGTGACCTCCGTGTGACCTCAGCAGCCAGAAGCAGAATAACACAAGTCTTGTATCGTGTCTGTCATCCCTCGCCGCCGGTAAGTCTCTGATGGGGGGGTGTGGGGGGTCTACAAAGCCGAAAAAAAAAAAAAAAAGGAGAAAACGGGGTCCGAGTGTCAGAGGTTGGAGCCGTCCAGGAGGTGCACCTCCTCCTCGCTGTCGCCTCCCCCTCCCCCCCGGCCGTCCTGGAAGGAGCGGATCAGTTGAACATGATGGACTCGGGGTCTAGGTTTGCCATTTGAGCCATGTGACGAAGGATGTCTTTTTTTGTGATAATACCAAGAAGCCGCCTGCAGGGGGAGACAAAGAGGAGAAGGGAGGAACGAGAGAAGAGGAGGAGGGTTAGAGGAGTGAGGAGGTGCCGTTGGTTCGGAGTGAAAGGGGGAGAAAACATCATGCTTTTGTTGGCGGGTTGGTCTTCGATTGGATTTATTGGACTCGTTGAATACATTTTCTGGACATTGATCGATTTTGGAAAAGCCAACAAAAACACGAGTCCCTGAGGAAGCAAAAGTGAGCAGGTGGAGACGAGGGAGTGAGTCACCAGAGGGAGAAAGGAGTGACAGCAGGTCTGAGGCGGCACCCGGCCAGCAGAGAGCCGGGTGCCGCCCCAACCGGTTCGTGTTATCGGCTCCAAAGAGCTGAGAGGAAGGAGAACCCGGATCCTACAAAAGGAGACAGGAAGTAGTGAGCAGGACGCGGAGAAGAGGAGACGACCTCGTCACAGGAGTCAGACATTAAATCTTTATGTATTTAACACTTTTAATTATATTAGAACTTAGCAGTCTGCCAGAAAAGATATGAAACCCAAAAGCCATTTAAAAATCATTCACTATGTAACGGTTGAAAAGTACTTTAACACACTTTGACATAAACAACCCATTTGTATAATGTATTAACTGAATGTATTTAAGAAACAAGCTGCCTTCTGCAAATTTGTCTTTTAAATAATGTTCTAGTTAAAATGTGCGTGGGACCCCTGGAGGTCAATCGACATCTCCATGGTGACAGCGGTTTCTGACCCATGTGACCTCCTCCTCCTCCTCGTCCTCCTATGAAGCACATTTAGCTGATCCCACTAACAAGACCAATCCGTGTAAGTTACACGTGTCTAAATATGAATCCCGCTGACTCCAGAGCAGTTTAAACAGCTGTTAAAACACAAGTCTTGTGCTCTTGAATGCAGCCTGAGGTCGAGTTAAGAGACGCGAGCGGCGGCCCGGGGAGGCTGGTTTTAATCCCGTCACACGGGGAGGCGGGTCATGTGCTCTTCAGCTTCATTTTGAACCCTAAAACGAGTAAATAGAAAGTGAGTGAAGAGAAACCCGGGTCTGAGTGAGAGGAGTTGAGGAGACCAGAATCGGGGAGCGAAGGGTCAAAGGTCAACGCAGTGTTCCCCGTTAGCCAGCAGAGTCCAGAGAAGAAAAATAGTTCATCTCCAGAACAAAGAAGGAGAATCTACTCAAAACAGCGTCTTTAGTTTGTCGTTTTTGTAGCAAATTCATATTTACGTCTCACTGATTTGCAAATACTTTTACTATTGTTTATTATTCTCTTTCCTGCTTCTCTTTAATCTCATTTATGTTCTGTTTCCTCATATGGAGACGGACGGATGATTGTCATCGTTTGCCTTAAAAAAGGTTAAAACCTGTAAAGTAACTCACACAGTAATTAGTGCTGCGTATCAATGTGTTCTCAAATAAAAAAAATAAGACCCCGGTTAGTTTTCATGAGCCGGATGAAGCGCTCTTTAGTCCATATTAATACAAAAGAAGAGGACGCGGCCGGCTAAGAGGAAACACTGGCGGGTTAAAGCAGATTAGGAACTACTAAGGTCAGTTTGTCATCACCACACGCTAACTAGCAGCACCGGTCACCACGGCAACGTCACTGCACCACAGCGCTCACTATACAGAATGAGGGGAAGTATGGGAATGAATAATTAATAACTCCCCCCCCCCCCAAAAAAGGTATCGAGACAACAGCTTTCGCTACTCGCCAAGTGGTCGATAAGGCGACGAGTCAGATGTCGTCAATCTGTGGAGACCCAGAGCGAAGGGGAGGGGAGGGGGGGAGGGGGGGTTACAAAAAAACAACAAAAAAGAAGAAAAGCAGTTGTTAATGAAGGTAGAACATTTTTGTGAATTCTAAACTATGATGATCGACTACTGTTGTGAGTGGGAGACGAGGGGGGGGGGGGGGGGGGGGGGGGGGGGAGACATGGTCACATGACGTGCAAATGATATCTAGTGTTAGACTCTTCAGTGACACAGAATATGAATCAAAAGATATTTTAAAAGAAGGGAACGAGGTGAAACGTGGCATGGAGGCCACGCCAAAGGAGGCGGAGCTACAGGAGATGAGGGCGAAGCGTCTGAGCCCCGTTCAGACGTGGAGGGAAATATATATTAAAAAAATAAATAAATAATCACTTTTTGACACGCAGTTTGGGACCAAATCAAAGAGCTTGAGAACATAATTTAATAATTAGTAATATATCTTTACATAAATGTTCAGTCTTTGTGATTATTATTATTATTATTATACGAAGAATAAGAGTTCTCTTCTCCACTGATGGAATTTTTAAAAACTTATTTAGTGGATCTCTGCGGCTTCATTAATGACCATCACCTTATCGACCCAGATTTCATCCAGTATTTATGGGATGTTACAAAGTATAGTTAACCATCGCAAGACTCGCTTCATTT
>NC_046983.1:4756100-4786100 GCF_009769545.1 Cyclopterus lumpus | reverse complement strand
AGTAGATGTACATGAAGTAGTTCATGATGTACGAGCCGGGCCCCTGCAGAGAGGTGAGGAAGGGGAGGAGTCAAACCCATGAAACTCACTGGGACCGAAATGTCATCGTCCTAAAGCATGTGTGACTGAGAGCGAGTCTGGATGTGGATTAATACATTTTAAACAGAAATATGTTTTTTTTTGTGTGGTATTGCTGGTAAATTGATTCTCAATACTTCCTGCATATTTCAAATTAAAAGCCTGCCGGGTTGAGATTCACTGAAGATAGCGATTTAAAAAAGTAACTAATAATTAGTGACTCAAAGCAGCAGAGAGTCTAACATGTAAATGTCCATTTGACTGTAAACATGGAGGATGTTTCGAGGTTGTCCCCGACATGTGTTAGTCTACCTCGGCCTGGCCCAGTATTAGCTCAGCCCAGCTCTTCCACTGGGGGCACTTGTCCCGCTCAGCGAAGGTGGTCTCATTGGACGTCCAGCAGCACTGCTCGTGGTTGAACCACATGGCGCTCAGACACACGCCCTCCTTCAGGTCGTTCAACCAATCAGCAGCAATGTCAATCAGGCCGGCCAAAGCACCTGGCGGGGAGAAGGGAACCAGGGAGGAAAGAAGGGGCGGAGGAAGGGAGGAGAGAAAGAAGAGGCCGTTAGCATACTGGGTATATTTGCCTGTCCAGCAGAGGAGATAACGGCCGCGTGCGTTTGTATTGTGTGTGTGTGTGTGTGTGTGTGTGTGTGTATGTGTGTGTGTGTATGTGTGTGTGTGTGTGAGGGGGGGGGGGTTACCTGAGGCCAAGCCGGTGAGTGTCACCACCAGCCACCCAGACCAGGCGTCGTACAGGCTCTTTGTGAACTCCCATGCTGACTCCTTTTTCTTACTGTTGATCTAAAACACGCACACACACACAAGTTAGCAAACAAAAACAAAAATCAAAATGCATAAAAAACACAGAAAAATACATTTAGAATCACGAGTTGAACATCATCAAATGACTTAAAGTGGCAGTAATGCAAGTAGGTCAAAGGTTTATAGCTACTCCCTGATGATAAGCCATTCAGTCATCTACTCTAGTGGCTGCGTTTCCACCGTGGCTTCAATAAAACAATAAAATTCCCGTAAAGCAGGCGAGACCAGGTATATAAAAAATAAAAAAACTGTTTGAAAAGGTACTCAAATAACATTTAAATTCTCAGAGCCGTCGCTTCCAGGAGGCTGTAACGTTGAGTCAATATTTGGGTAGAAGTGTTGACAGAGGGGCTGTGACCTGGACGTGGAGGGCAGGAAGCCAGCGGTCTATTTGTGTCCGTCCACTACGATTCATTCATGAGTTCACGCTGAGGAAGAAGACCGGGAGATGCTCGAGAAAGCTCCAAATCGAGGATTTATTTTTCTTGTCGAACTACGTTTAGAAATAAATAATATTTATTTATTTATATATATTTTTTTCTTTGGGTTTGTCATTTATTTATTTAAAATATATATATATATATTTTTTGTGTTTTTGTTATTTTTTTATTTATATATTTTTGTTGCAGAAAACCTACATTTAAAAAAAAATATATTTTTATATATATATAAAAATATATTTTTTGTTATTTATTTATTTTGTTGTTGTTGCAGAAAACTTTGATATTTAATCATTTTCTTCTTCTTTTTGTTGCAGTATCTGTAGGTTGATTGGACGATTCCCCCTCCCTGATAAGCCTGTTAGGCTACAACTGCTGATCCTCTGACCTTTTGTGCAACCCAAAACAAACTGTTGCTCCACAGGAAGTGTGTTATACATCACTTCCTCAGTTCCGCAGAGGATTGTTTTTCACTTTTCTGAGCAGCACAAACCCTTTGACATACCAATCCCACGTCTGAAGGCCGAATGCCTCCGTGTGCTTCGAGGCGAGGCCACACGCCACGAGAGAAGCGTTATTTATTATTATGTAGTGACGGCGAACGGTCTCAGGGGTCTCTCCTGGAGGACCAGAGTGTCGACAAACCGGTTTCTTTAAGCCGACAGGGGGTCAGGGGTCACGCCGAAACACACGCGCTCGCTTTGAAGCACACGGCGGCCGTTAAGGCGACTTCGCTAGTCTCCTCACCTTCCGGTGCCGCTCGCGGTCCTTGCACTTCTCGCGGACCCAGTCGATGGTGTGGAAGTCGTCGTAGGTCCCGACGCCAGGGATGGGCTCCTCTAGGAAGTCCAGCAGGTGGGTGGTGCTGCTGGGTGCCCCGCCCCCGTTAGACATGACGTAGTTAGACCCTGAAGAGGAAAAGACAGAAGGAAAAGGGTCATGAGAAGGAGTTCATGGTTCAGCAATGTAGTGCTATTGCTATTATTATTATTATTATTATTATTATTATTATTATTATGCACATGAGAGTCTGACTTCTTTACTTTGAGTTTTAATGTGCAAGTAAATACAGTGTTCAGGACGAGATCCTTCAGGGAACGGTTTGATTGAAAAAGAGGAACCATGTCATGTCAAGAGCCTGCAGGGTATATATATATAAATAAATAATCATAGGTAAGAAATCTGTGTGTGTGAAAACTAAAAAGAAACACTTGTGTTTATTGTATGTATATTACATTTTGAAGCCTTTACTAAACGTATGCTCGCCTGTCTCATTAGCGCCGGTCTGATTGCATCGGCCTCTGGGCCGCCAGACAACGCCATCGCCCCTGGTTACGAGGCCTGAGGCAGTTAGTTCAGCAATGACTTCAACACGAGTACGATTAGTTGTGTAAACAACAACAAAAAACAAACAATGCAACCGTTGTCCACGGCTCGTTAAAAGATTGTCCCGATGCTATAAATAGATTATTATCTAACGCTCACAACAACAACAACCACATGAGACACTAAATGTCTCTGGTTGACCTCGTCTGGATGCACAGATTCAAGAAAAGAAGGGTGAGCCAAACATAGACACTCACACACACACACACACACACACACACACACAATATAACAGAGCGAGGAGAAGCAGAATGATCTCAGCCTGTTATCTGGAAAACCTCACTGGCTTTCATGGCTGCATGATCCAGAAATAGTCGTATTTTTACAATTAGGGGACAAGCTAAATTCTTCAAAACCGTCTTATTGTCCTTGTGATTCATTGTGTGGTCCGATAGTCAAGCACAAGCGTCTCTTCAGCTGTAAAATGCACGGTTTGATCATTTAGGCCCTCTGACATTTGAAATGTCCAATCCTCCCACTCCACTCGTGACGCCCTGCAAACATGCGCGACACAAAAGGCAGTTCAGTGTGTACCGAGGACAAAAGAGAGGTTGGGAAAACACCGCTTGTGTGTCAAAATGATTACGTGGACGACGTCACGACTTCTTCATCCCGTCTGCGCTCGTTCGTAAAAAAAAAAACATTGAGATTAATTCATATGAAAATGGGCCGAATAGTGACAAATGTACCAGTCTTACGAATATGGTTACCGGCATCATTTAAAGCTTCCGTAAGCACAAAAAAAAAAGGGAAACCTGTGGGTAGTTTATCACACGGAGAGATCGGACGCCGGATGATGAGACAATTTTTGACGTTTTGAATATTTACCAACAAGAGACACGAGCTAGGCATTTTATTATTTTGCATGTCATGTAAAAGTAATTCTTACAAAGTGACCATTTCAATACGACACAATTTAATAGTCATTCTTAAATTAATTGTAACTCACTTGCCCTTTGAAACCGACCTCAAATGCTTTACGGTTAGTTTGTAACGCGCCATCTCGACTTCCTCTGGTCAAATTAAACTATTTTATCAGATGACTACAGCTGGCAATGATAATATAATAAAATGGTAATGTTAAAATATGAATTAGTGACGGGTTCTGAAGCTAAAGAAACCTCAACGTTCAGTGAATGCAGAAATAATATTAAGTCTTGAACAGTCCACAATACATTGTTAATCCCCCCCGAGCGTAAACACAACTGGGGCAGGGTCACGACGAGCAAACAAGGCCTCATTCATAGTGGGAACTCTTAGATTAAACATTAAAAAAAAATCCCTCAGGACCAGGGCCCGTAAAACTGATCATAAAACAACATCAACTACACCGCAGCTGATGTAACAATACAAAAAGGTGTTTCCCTATTTAATAAACGAGCTGCACAACTAAACGCACTCAAAACAAATGGAGAGAATCAGATGATGCTTTATAATTTTAAAACATCTTGGTTTGGGGGATAAAGCGACATTTGATTTTATTATCCTCAATAACCGAGACATAAGCGGAAGATAAATCCTGTTTTCCACGACACAGCCTTTGGAAGAAAGTGCAGCTTATTAGCGTGTGCGTGTGCGTGTGGTCTGATATGGAGGTCTGTATTTTTGGACTGAGATGTGGCCTTTTTGAACATATCGATAGACAGATTGGGAAAACCACCCTGAAGAAGTTACTTTGGATTCTGGTTCAATTAATTAAAAAACGGCTATTTATTCATATTTTAGTCAAATATTTTGTTGCTAGTAGAAACCTTTAACGACACAGTTGTTTTTTTACTGACATTAGGCATTTCTCAATGCAGAGTACACACACAAACATAAAGATATATTACGTAAGAGACTTAGGTGCTTTATGACTAAAAAAGGCAAACGTATGATTGCCTCGTTTCAAATCAAGTTGCACTAAAATGCAGATGAAGACAACGACGAGACTGCGGCAGTAACTACGGCAACATTTCTGGCTCACAAGTCGAATGGTTTTCACCGAGATGGGAACATTTACAGCTTCCAGCAAGAAAAACCTGATGAGATAATGGAGACCGCCTGATGATGATAATGATGATGATGATGATGCACCACGACTGGCACGCATCAGTCGAGTCAGGAGTGTGGAGCCGTGTGCGTTTAGATATGACGCGTTGGTTTCAAGAGAGTTGAGACGAGGACACAGCGTTTAAGGTAAATTACCTTCGAGCAACCACAATTGCTCCATTTATAGGTCGACAGGTTGTTGAAGCACATCTGGATCATAACTCCTGTAATCGTGACATAACAGACGCCACACGGGTAGAGCTTCTACGTGAAGAGCCGGCAGAATAAAAAGAGAGCGAGAGGGGGTTGGATGTGGAGAGGACTACGCTCTGTGGGTCTGCAAGGAGAGAGAGAATAAAAGCTTGAATTTGGGGACCTCCCTTTGCACAAAGATGATGTCGGCTGCGATGAACTCACGGGGGGGGGGTTCGTTTTGTTTCTGCTCGCTCACCGTGAGAATCTAACAAGGCCTGGAGGAACCGAGTGAAAGAGAACTCCCCGAAGGCCACACGGGGGAGAGAAAAACAAGGATTTGTGTCGTGGAAAAAAATTAATAAGCTGCGTGCCTTCACCCCCGAGGACCTCGTTATGCGTGTGGCGTGACGCCAACAGGTGTCCCGACAGAGAGGGGGGGGGGGGGCCGACGACGACGTCCGGTTCACGTGTTGCAGCAGCCGGAGCCCGAGTCCGAAGGGGGAAATTAAAATGGATGCCCGTGGTGTTTTGCCTTCAGTCGCCGCTGCTTACAAGGCCCGAGCACAAGCCTTCACGCTAACCCAGCTCCCTCTTTATCTCATTATCTCGGGCTGACGTGTGCACACACACACACACACACACACACACACACACACACACACACTGGTGGTTGATCATCTACAGAGGGGGGAATGCTGAAAGGAGCTGGTGGCAGGTGGCTCCCAATGGACATGCGGTCAATAGCAATGGCAGCTTCAAATCCACACTGGCACTCCGCCTTCAGACGCCTCCACCAACAACATGATGGAGCCACCGCGTCGGCCTGCCATATGGCCACATGCACTGCACAAGGAGGAGGAGGAGGAGGAGGAGGGTGGCCTCTGTCATCACAGCAGCATGAGGAAAGGAGGGGAAACGGAGGAAGAGACAGAAGAGGGGACATGGCGTACCTCTTTTAGGGATCTCCTGCAGGGGGATGGTGTCCCCTCCCCCGTCGTAGGGCAAATAGGGGTCGGCCGCTGCGTCCTCCTCCTCCATGTTGACAGTTGAGACGAGGCTAGGCTAGGCTACGCTAAGCTAGGCTTCACTACGCACTGCTCGCTGCGTGTGTTAGTCGCTGCAGCCGCTGCCATGTTTACCAGAGGAAGACAAGCGGGGGAGTGAGTGTGTGTGTGTTTGAGTGGAAGAGAGAGTGTGTGTGTGTGTGTGTCCTCTCTCTCCCTCCCCCATCCTTTTCTCTTGCTCTCCCTCCACTGCAGCAGCTGACTGTCGGAGCTGATGATGTCACCACACGCACGCGCAGACACACGCGCACACACACTGAAAGGGGAAAGACGAGCACACAAGTCCGGTCAGCCTTGCCTGCTTGGTTGCTAGGGGAGATCAGTGAGCACTGCCTGGGTGGGAGAGACCATGTTGGACCCAGAGGGGTGTGTGTGTGTGTGTGTTTGATAGGGCAAGCTCTGAAATGGAATATTCTATTCTGAGCAGTGCATGGGGGGGGGGGGGGGTCGAAGTAAAAAGTAATGGAAGTTATACTGTGGATAATGAAAATAAAGCTATAAATATAAGTCAATCAGTTGATTAGCAAAAAAAAACAATTTGCAACCATTTTGATATTTATAGGTAAAAGGTTATTGGCTCCAGCTCCAAGAATGTGAATACCTGCTTTCCTTATCTTATTTCTGTGAACAATGGTGTCTTCAATCTACTTTCCAAATCCATCTGAACTGAAGTGGATTTCATGGGTTAAATAAAGCGAGTCCAACAAAGTTAGTCGTTGTTTCAAGTGTTTTGTAAACTTGGTGCGATCATCTGTTATTCATTATTATTTATTAAAACAATGCAGCTCTCGGGACCGTGACTTCAACTTTTTTTGTTTTCACCATAATAGAAAAATAAACGTTAGACCTCCAGGCTCCCTTACCTCTCAGCGGGGCTCTTGTTGCTAGGCAATGACACAGGTGATGTCAGCCATCGTCTGTTACCTCCCTGATCGACAAGTCCCAGTCGGGACATCAAACCGGCGGAAAAGAACAACAGGAAAAATCTCTCCAGTCTACGTAATCAAGTGAGTTCAAAAGGAAACGGAATAAATCAGTTTTTTTTCAGTTCAAGGACCCGCATTTCCCAAAGCATCGCTCCATGTTTCTGCTTTACTTCCTCCAAGCGAACAGAAAGTTTTAGAAAACAAAATCTCCACGGGACCAGAGGGGGCGAGCCAGCCGCCCATGCCCGGAGGAGGGCTTTACGCGCTCTCCAGTTAACCCACCGCTCACCACCACACAGAAATAGCACCGGCCGCAACACCAGAGATTTTCCGGAAGCTCACACCGGCTGGCAGACAAACTGGTTCACGGGAATGTCGGGTGTCACGCACCCATAAAGACTGACAGAGTGGAGGGTGGAGCCCCAGGCAAACGAATACAGGAGTAGCTATGAAAAAGGCGCACCATACATATATTATAAGACTTATTAGGCACACAGTGAAAAAGGTTGCGCCATAGTAAAGAGAGGTGGCAACAGGCAACTAGTTGACTCCGACGACAGCCCTTCAAACTAATTATTATTTTACACATTGCATCTTTAAAACCTGCTCAAATGAAGGCAGCTGATGCTAACAGACAGACTTACACACACACACACACCAGTTTGCTAAAGTTTGGCATTCAAAGAGCACATGGATTTCACTCAAAAAACAAACCAGCACATTTTCCAAATCGTAAATTTTTTGGAGCGCTCAGCTGACACCTCTCACCCCCCCCCCCCCCCCCCCCCCCCCCCCCCCCTCTACCCCTCATCTGTCCAATCAGCTGCAAGCCAAAACAACAACAAAAAGAGAGGAATCAGCGGTTTCAGTCAGACGAGGAAGAACAAACAGATGCAGCAGATGTACATCAGTCCAGAGCGCCACTGAGTTTGTGAATGAATGAGAAACAGGTGACTGCAGTGGAATGAGTGGTTTGTAATCACCGAGCATGGACGGCAGCCACACAGGAAGAGATCACTTTTAGAACACGTATGAATACAGAACAAGAAAAACCACAGAGGCTCTGCCCCGCGTCTGTATTTATACTAAACACCCACCTATGTTTCATTGCTACCGGACAGGAAAGACCAGGCCACCAGGCGGAGGAGGAACCAGGAAAAAAAAGAAAAGGTGACCGGGTCGAGACAGCGGAACAAAGTAAAGTAACAAAAACAACTTCAAATACTAAAAAGCAAAGAGTCATTAAAGAGCCGTACACATGGTTATAAAGCAGCGAGTTAACCGATGTTTAAATGCAAAGAGGGATTACAAAGACTTCACAAACTAATCAATCAATGAATTAGTAAAATAAAATGAAGATAACAAATAACTTTAATGAGCACCTAGCTTTTGAATGGGCGAACACATCTTTACAGTTAGTTTGCATTTTCATTTAATCTCACTAGTCCTTGAGTCCCCGAACATCTTTAAATACGCCGATAAAGACCATGAGAGTTGGTTGAAAGCTAGTGTTTTTACTTTGTCACAAAGACGCATTCTGTGAGCTAGAGGTCTCACGAAGGTCACCTGAGCCAGCACCTGAATGAAGACCATGAGATACGGTTCATTTCAATATGATTATATAGTTTTATAACCATTCGTGAGGCCGGATCATAGCGGCCGGATCATGGCGGCCGGTGTCTGCAGGGTGTGACAAGACAAGGCATGGAGAGCAGCTGATGGGTGTGGATGGAGATGATGGGGTGGGGGGGTGGGGGGGGGGCAGATGGCAGAGCGACACACACACACACACACTTGCTGCGTCTCGACATCAGCGGTGTGCTGACTCATAACCAGAGCAGCTTAGTCATGAAGACAAACTCGATTTTCGGACTCGAAGACGCAGCAACAGAGAGAGAGAGAGAATCGGGCCCGCTGAGAACTGAAGGAAAGGTCCAATCTGATTGGAGGGTGAGGTTCTTTTTTTTCCGTCAAGCCCGGGTCATGGATGGAAAGCGCAAAAAGGTCCAGAACCAATGAAACAGCTTGGGGGGAGGGATGAATGAAGGGGGGGGGGGGGGTCATCCTGTTCTCCCTACCTGGGGAGGCAGCGTCCCCATCCAGCAGGTTGTCGTCCTCGGTGGTGTGGAAGTCCATGACGGCGCCGGCTCCATCCAGCAGCTCCTCGTCGCTGCTGGCGCTGGCGATGCTGTTGTAGCTGTTCCTGCAGTAGCCTCTGTGGTACAGCTGCTCCGACTCCATTTAGCAACGCGCCGGTGCCCTGGATGATAAGGAGGGAAGGAGGGGTGGGGGTGGTGGAGATACACACACACCGTGTTGTGAGGATGCTGGATTCAAGAGTCTGCGAGGTGAAGTGGGTCCGTCAGGTACACGGAGGAGACGGGCGGGATGTCAACGTGCACATCGACTCACAGAAGAAAAAACAAACGACGGAGACGGACGGGCGCTCAGTGAGGCCGTGATGGATGAATAGTCGGGACAGACATTCATGGTCCGGCAGAGAGGATCGAAACACAAACCGGTTTCCAGACAAACAAAAAAAAGCTCATGTTATCCGTCACATTTCTGTCCAGTTAAATTGGGAGAATGAGGCAACTGGTGCCTTCACTGGGAAACCAAAAGAAGCAGGCGTCCATGAGAAGTTCCATGAGAAGTTCCCACTAAGAAATACAAAATAGAGTTTTACCCGTTTTCCATCTTTCTTCTTACCAGAGAAGTTATCACAAGATCAAAATATGCACTATATTATTAGTCATTATGGTTTTCGATGACCGACTTAAATTTCTGCGAGCCTCTCACAAACCCAGCCCTTATTGTATATCAATTTCAGATCTTTTTATCTTCTTTTTCCTGTGTTGTGTTTCAACAAACAGGGTTCGTAGGTACATTTGCTTTCTAAGTATTCCTGTCAACAACGACAACAAAAACAGGTAAATACAGACAAACACAAATCTGTGCAGACAACATCGAGAGATCAACCCGGTGATGGAAGAGGAAGTGAAACCGAAAAGGGAAAGGAGGTGTGCGTGGAGAACGAGGGGGAAGGGACGCAGGACATCCATCAGAGTGAAGGATGAATGTCAGTCGGCCATCCCAGACACGAGGGGGAGCGATCGGGAACAAGAAGAGAGCCCACCTGTGATTCACCTGTGGTTCATCATCACGTCTGCTGTGACATGGAAGGCAATATCTCAGCTAAGCTGGTGTGACAAAGAAAAAGGAACGTTATTCTACATTATAACCTGGCTTTAAATTGAAATGATTTTCTCTCTATTAAATCCCCATTATCTGTATAATAAATATTATATTAATAAACCTTTATGGACCAATAAAATAAAGCATCGTCTTCTATTGTGTAGATTCGGATGTTGAAATTTGTTTTTTGGATTAACAGACTTGTCCTCTTTGAGACATTCTTCAAATTAATGTTGTTTTTGTAGAAAAGTGACAATGAGAGAACTCGTATTGACTGATGACATCAGATTATCTTAATTTAAATAATCTAAAACAACTGGGTGCTTAACACTGGTCACCGTTTAGTGACTGAAGTTTGTCTGCAATTTTGTAAATGCTATAAAAGTTACATTTTGTCATTTAAATACACAATAAAATCTGAAGATATTTGGGGACGACTTCCTCCTCCACGTTGGTAGTAGTGCATATATTCAGGAATGAGCTTTACAGCTTTTGTAATTCTTTGTTTCTTAATTTGTTTATTTTATTTTAAGATAATAAAGTTAACATTTTTAACGTTCTGATTGCTGCACATACAAGTGGTGTATTTATAGAAAGAGGGATTACAATGACACATGGACATCCTGCATGATTATGGGAATAAAAGTGGCCGACAACACACAGCACTTCACCGGTGCTCAAACCTCGCCCCCCTGTGGGAGGAGGTGGTAACTACACCACAATGTGGCCCAACGTGACCTCAAAAGGATCCCCCACCAGGCCCCGAGCACAATGACAGTCCAAGGACTCCTGAAAAGGAGAAGATAGCCTGAAGATATTTATAGAATATCCGTCTTGAAGTGAAAAAGAGGAAGAGAGTTTAGGAGAAAGATAGTAGATATTTAATGTGCCCCCGCAGCCTTCACTAATCCGTTACGCTCTGACAGGCGGCTCCATATCCCTCGATATCTCTGGGAAAGAAAAATCCCTGGGCCTAGACTTCTAAGCTGCCTTCATATCGACCTGAATGGATTCCACTTTCTACGTGCAAATGTTTAAAAACAGTGAGTTTCAAGGCATTATTTCATATGTGGAACGTTTCTAAACTGCCAAAAAACAGCCCTGTGGCTGCTGTGCACTGCATATTTACACAAATTCATAGTTCAAGCTCCAATTTGGATGTATTTCAGTAAAAGTCACTCTCCTCTCACAAATAAATCCAGTCACATGATAGCAACCCTGAGAGGCTTCTGAGTTGCCCGTTAACGACGGCTGCTTTAAATTAGACGTGACGTCTTTTGTCGCCATTTCTCTCTCCGCTGGTGACATTTCAATAGAAAGCTATAATCATGGAAGCTCATTCGGGTTTCCCTTCAATCTTTGCAACGGTAACCAAAACTGTAATTACGCCACGGAGCCTAGAGTCTGGAGGCGTGTGTGTGTGTGTGTGTGTGTGTGTGTGTGTGTGTGTGTGTGTCGATGTCAGCACACTCAACAGTGAGGGAACTAGTTGAGCAGCGAGGGCCGTTATCTTCCTCCAGCTGGTCACTATGGGAGGCGTTGCCCGGGCGACCGTTGCCGGGATGTGACTCAGCGTTTCGCTTTAAACCGACGGGCTCACACCTCCTCCGATAGACGGAGGCCAATAACTTGAGACGCATCCTTCAAAAAAAAAATTAAAAGACGACAGGCGATCAATATATGGATCAGCACATCAGCTGCAGCTCCTCACACCGACCAGCTGATGAAGACGAGCCGCCATGGAGGTGATAATACATGGAGATAATACACGGGAACACACACCGATACCATGAAGAACTCGTTATGACTACATCTATTGATCTTTTCATTGAATAATTTAGTCTTACTTAATATATTAATCAATATATGCAAAAACCAAAACAAGAGGCAAGCCTCGCAGAAGACAGGGGAAGTTCCTACTTTTACAAAGTGAATGCTGCAATATGAAAAAATATATAAATAATACATGCTGCAGCTATGCAGTAAAATACATGCAGCCCATTCAAGAAACCCTTCAGTGTGTGTGTGTGTGTGTGTGTCAATGAGACTCTGGGAGCAATCAATTTCATCAAGCCTCCTCAAGGCCGACAATATTAATGTATTCCGATGACAGCAGAACTAAAAGAAGGAGACTAGAGTCAAATCTAGTGAAAACTCCTGTGTGTGCCACTAATCGTTCAGGAAGAGCATGAGAAAGATGTTTTTTGGGGAGTTTAAACTGACCAACCAGGAAGTAAACGGGAGGGGAAGGAGGCATGAACACCTGAATGAGATGTCTCGACTGCCTTTGAATTAAACTCTTGAGCTCGTGCTTAATGAAGCGAAACAGTCCAGACAGACGTAACACAATCAGCGGCGCTGATTAAACCAGTCAGTCAGTGCAAATCCAATAAGACGCCGGGTGTAACTAACACACACACACACACACACACACACACACACACACACACACACACACACACACACACACACACACACACACACACACACACACACACACACACACACACACACACACACACACACACACACACACACACACACACACAGAGAATAACTGAAGGGTGAAAAGTGGGGGAAACGTTAACTTGAGTTTATGTTTAACAATAAACTGCTTTTAAAGCGTGACGTGTTGTCGACGTGAACAGTCTTTGGTTACAAAACATGTATTTTGTATATTTGACGACAAAATATAACCGTTGATAATTGTGTCGTGAGGAGACACGTTTGCAGTGATTTACGTGTTTTTGTTTTTTTTAATTATCGTCATTCAACAAGCAAAAAATGACAAAAACTAGCTGGTTCCAACATGCAAGAGGTCCTTTTCTCTGTTATTGTATTGAATATAATGTAACCTTGCTTGCTGCTGCTATAAAACACATTTCCATTTTACAGACAACTAAATGTGAATATTAAAATCGATTCAACAGAGTACGTGACTTCAGCCAATGCAACTCAATAACTAAATCTAGTTTTATTTTTTATTTTATTTGCACAAAATATCAGAGTTACAACAAACAATTGTATTATCTTGAGTTTTGTGGCAGGTGTAAATGCTACAGGCTTTACTCGTCCCTTTAAATATACACATTAAATAAATACACACTAAATTGACTGTTTGATTTGAAAAATAGTGAAAAACAGCCATCACAATTAATATGTTATATTATATTAAAAATGGATTCATTATTAGAAAAATCACTTTAAATAACGAACTTTTTGACTCACATTTTCAAATAAGTTGCATTATAAATAAAAATCAGCTTCATAGTCAATTCAATTGGACTACACACACACACATACAGGTCTCATTTTCAGATGCAATTAATTACTCAAACTTATATGAAGAGTTGTGTGAAAGTCTCATTGACTGCAGTGATTTCCAACGCTCGAGGATGGAAATAAAACTAAAACTAAAACAACCGCAACACCGTCCGCGTGGCGGAGACCCCGGTCCCGGTGCAGCACGCGCGCACACGCGCGCACACGCGCGCCCTGCACAGTCACCTCCGAGCACGTCGTGGTGGAAACAAACAATGTCGGCTCGCGTGGCCCTCGGTTCCCCCTTTGGCGAGCTAACCAAAAGGCCCGCGCGACCACCACCACCACAACAACAACAACAACAACAAAAAAGAGCATTTTATCTACTAAATATTATCATATTAAGCGGCCGTTGAAAGTGCTAACACACACACACACACCGAGCGCTCGCGAGCCTTGCTCGTGCGGTTATCTCCACCTCGCGAGCTCACGAAATGTGACAGTGGGAAGGGGATGGAGACACGGCCTCGGGTGGTGAAACAAACACACACACACACACACACACACAAACACGTCTCCCCTCATAAAAAACACACACACACATACACAGAGCTAACCGTCATAACCGCAAAAAAAAGAAGAAGTTACCTTACCTTCTTGACGCCTCAATTCCAGCTCGGTCACGACAATTCATCCTTTTTTGGGGGGTTTGTTGTTGGGTTGAAACGGTGTGTTTGTTGGTGTGTGTGTGTGAGTGTGTGTGTGTGTGTTTCCTCACACGAGTGGATTTGACATTCTCCTCATCATGATGGTGTTTTCTTTTTTCAGTCCCATTCCTGTGTCGGTGACGTTCACTTCCTGTTTCCCATCCTCGCGAGCAGCAGCAGCTCCCACCCACAGTCTGTGTGACGGTAAAACAGGCAGGAGGGGGAGGGGGGCGAGGGGGGAGGAGGGGGGTAATCAATAATTCATCCAGTCACTGCAAATCAAACGGCTGGGATAAAACATGCCGAGAGAGGAAATATGCTGTGTTGCTGCATGGCCCTGTGGAGTGTGCAGTGGTGGAGGAAGTACTCATATATTTGGGTAAAAGTACTAAAACTCCATTGGAGAAATACTCCACTGCAAGTAAAAATCATGCATTTTAAATGCTACTTAAATAAAAGAAATATGCTAATCAGTTAAATTAATCAAAGGTGGACTCATTGTGCAGTAAAATGTTCTCCATCAGTGTTTTACTATATATATATTTTTTAGTTATTTATATATATTTATTTTAATATATATTTATATATATATATATATATATATATATTTGTTTATATATATATATATTTATATAAATAAAACCCACATATATATATATATATATGTGTGTTATTATTTTTATTATTGCTGTATTAATGTGTATGTTGCATTTTGCTGCTAGATGATTACCGGTATATAAATATTTATATATATTTACATATATATATATTTTTTTCTTCATATATATATATTTACACTTGAGTAAATGCACTAAGTACTACAACTTTGAAAATACTCAATACAAGTAGAGAGGGGAAGTAAGTGCATTCACTGAATTTTGAGGTACTTTACTTGAGTATTTATATTTTACACTACTTTATACTTACTTACACTACATCTCACTTTATTATATAGCGGCTTGAACATCCTACATCTCACGCTCAACTAATGTTTATGCATCTTAGCTGAGGATTTAATATAAACTCCCTCAGACGGTGCTAAAGCTGAAGCAGGTGAACCCAGATATGATCTCCCAGGTGAACGTTAACGCAACTTTCTCCTGACACGCAGGTTATAAATACTGGAGCTCCTCAAAGCTGAGTGAGCTCACTGGTGAAACCGTACGGCTTTTATTAGGAGGAATATGCAATATGTCATCATGCAATATTCTTTCTTCTGGTGTTTAGGGATGTGTGTGTGTGTGTGTAACTATGGTAACGGTAGTTTGATTGTATATTGTGTGTATGAGAGTTACTTTGCAGATTCAGGTTATATATATATATATATATATATATATATATGGACACGTACATATAGACACACATATATATAATACAATTAAATAGTCATTATCAAGACTGAGATACAGTTGAGAGTTTTAGTTTTAGTTTCTTTTCTTTATTCAACAAATTATGAAGATTCTGACACAACTGTACAAATGAAGTGAACACAAAAAGAGGAATAATTCTACATATAATTTAAAAGAAGAAGAATCTCATCATTTGATATCATCATTCAGAGGCAGTGATGTGTTGCCCTCAAGCAGAAGGAAGAAAGTTAACTCTTTATTTTGTTTACGAAAGAGAAGACAAACAAACCAAGTGAAGGTGTTGTTTCAGATGTTTTGAGTTTATAATCCTTCAGCACGACAGTATTTTGATTTAATTCACTAATTTGAACATATCCATTCGCTCCCAAATATCAATATATTATCTGCAATTTAACCAGAACAGGAATGTTTTACCACCATTTTCCTCCTGTTTCTAATATTGTTACTACCCAAAAGTTCCATTTATCGACCAACGTGAGTAATATTACTCATTCGGTCTGAGCTGATTATTAATATAAATTAGATTATCTGTTGCAGTGAAGACTCAAAAGTTAAACCAGAAGAGCCGAGTGAGCATTGAAAGAACATTTGAGATAATAAACTCCGATAATCTACAGTTCCACTATTTTTTTATCTCATCTCGAGCAGATTGAATTCTCCATGTTTACACTTTATTTATCAACAGCTTCATTTGGCTTATTTCCTCACAGTGAGCTAATGTTTCCACCGTCCCCTCCTGGTGTTCCTCATTAATAAACAAGCTGAAATCAATGTATCTTTTGATCTCTCATTAATTAACTGACTTTAGGTGCTTGTGGTGGTGCAGCGTGACGTAGACCTGAACCAGCAAAAGAGCTCGGGCTCTCCTCTCGCGGTCATGTGCTCTCCAGACCGCGATAGAAACCAGCGTCTCTGCGGTGCCGTTGGACCGGCATGCTCCTCCTGGTGCCGCGGACCTTCTCCGGGTCCATCTCCACCAGCACCACGCCGGGCTTCTCCCCGCCGCAGTCGGCCAGCACCTCGCCCCACGGGTCCACCGCCAACGCGTGGCCGTACGACCGCCGCTTCTCGGTGTGCCGGCCGACCTGCGCCGCCGCCAGGACGAAGCACTGGTTCTCGATGGCCCGCGCGCGGAGCAACACCTGGGGATGAAGACATGGAGTCTGGGTTTGCTTGGGTTTCATAGTTCTCCCTTCCTGGTTCTCTTGGGTCTTATCACGACTGGTCCCACCTCCCAGTGAGCAGCTCCCGTCGCTTCGGTAAAGGCCGACGGGTACGTCAGAACCTCGGCCGCATGCCTTCGCAGAGCCAGAGATAACTCGGGGAATCTCACGTCATAGCAGATGCCCAGGCCGACCTGGAAGTAAAAACAGTCAACACAAAGACGTGGAGTTAAACTTCACAGCTGGAAAGCCAAAGTGCATCTAAAAATGAATTGAGAAAGAAGAATGTATAGTTTTGTTTTACTCAATTTTAAATTGAAAACCTCACAGCCAAAACTTCAAAGTTCCTGATTAAAAATGGGTTTCTTTTCCAGTGAGGTCACTCCAAACCTGACAGTAAAATAAATGCATTGCATGTAAACATAATAGATATTTAGGATTATGCATTAAGGTTTAAGAGCTGAACATATTCTAATGTGCATTTCCACTTGGTGATAATTATGATCTCTTAAAAATGACACCTTGCCGATGGGAGTTTGGACCGGAGACACAAGGCACGGCCCGGGGACGGTGAAGGCACTTTCTTTAAGAGACACGCCTTTCTCTGGCAGTTCCACATCAAACAAATGAGACTTCCTGTAAACTGAAACGACGTCACCTGTGGGTGTAACGACAAAGTGTCAGTGTGTCGACCAACCGGGGTCACGCAGTGGACAACATGGACGACAGGTATTCCAATGGAGTGAGGAAGCACTTTTATGAGTGTGTAGAGAGCGTAAAGTGAGCTTGTTTAAGGGGCAGTACCTTTATCGTTAATTATGACATGACTGTTGTAGATTCGCCTGTCGGACTCCCAGTCATGTCCTCGTTCGTGAAATCCTCCAAGAGACAGCCACACTTCCAACTTCCTGGAAGAAGGACGGGTTAAAATACCTGAAGAAATCCTAAACGAGTGACCATTATTCACGTGAGACACATGAGACTGCCTGCTGAAGGACTCAGTCGTGTACTGAATACATATTTACAATAATAAACATACTAAACCCAGACTGGCTCTCTAGCGAGCAGCCTACTGGAACATATCTGATCTCAGAGCAGAACTGAACAGACATTTCCGTCAAAGTGGGAAACCTACCTGGCCAGCTGAGTGTACTTTGAGATTGTGTCCCCCGTCAGGCTCTCAGACAGCGACAGCGTCTCCTCCTGACTGGATCCGATGTAGTCGAAGCCCTCGGGGAGGAAGACCATGCTGGCCCCTCGCTCCTTGGCTTCCTCCACCAGCTGCTGACAGGCAGAGAAGTTGGCCTCCTTGTCCGGGGTGGCCGTCATCTGACACACTGCAGCCACCGGGCGAGGTGAGGTCGACATCCTGCACGGAGGAGAGGTTATCGTTATATATCCAGAGCACAGAAGAACCCAGGACAACCACGGTTGACCATTAACAGCACCGGTTATTTTGTTATGTATTCATTCTGTTATATTGTCTTATGGGGAATTTCAAATGCATAAAAACTCATGCTCTGACTTCCAGTCTCGTCGTTTATCTTTATCAACACAATACAAGTGTAGGTTCTATCAAAGGGTCCTTGTTTCGAGGGACAGCTGTTAGATAGACAACACAATGCACTCCCTTGTCAGGATTATAAGCTCACCTGTTTTGCAGCTTGATCCGTTGTCTCAAAACTGGACGAGAGGTCAAATTCTTTGCAGAAGTTCCCAAAATGCACCTGACCATGAACATTGGCCCACGTGACCCGCCCGTTTAGTCAACGTTAGAAGCACTCGCTGTATGTTTGGTTCAGTGTGTGTGTTCAGCAGGAACTGTCTTCTTCTGTTCATTAGAGGATACAAACCCAACATGGAAGCACACCACCTCCACCTGCTGGAGAGTATTTGCTTTTGTCTGACAAACTTTTCCTGAAGAGTCCGTTTTTAAGGCTTCGGTTGGTTCAAGTGCTGAATTTGGATGCACTTGGATATTTTTTAACAGGTTTTCTACTATAAAATGTACTTTTATCAATATATAAATACTTCTGCCAAAATGATAAATCGCATCATAAAAACAAACAACACATTTGTAGGAAATGATAAATCCTGCATTAATATCAGTTTTTCACCAGAGAGAATTGCTTCATTTCAATTAGTGGTCCTTCTGGAGGTTGTAGTTTGTGGTGATGCTGAATATTGAATTGCATATTGAAAGTTTTTTGCGAAAACATAGTTTCAAAATGCTGATATATATGTTTCAAAAGCCTATTTTACATTTCAGGAGTACTGGTAGGTAACTAGGGGAATATTGTGCTATTTACTTACATATATTTGATATTACAAAATATATCAGATAGATTATAATGTATTATCACAGGTTAAGATCATACATCACAAGCTACGCAGCAGAGAACAAAGTAATTAAAATCAGCTCTTTACTGGCTGCTGGACTTTATTTCCAGACAGGCGCTCCCGTGAAACAGCTCTAAACGTCCCGCCTGGGGTCCTTCTCAGCAACACCCTTCCAAGATGGCAGCCAACAGTAGCAGCACGGGCAGCAAAGCCAGCATCAGCGCCGGCGGAAAACCGTCCGGCCCGTCGGCCGAGCAGGTACTTTCACCTCCACCTCGGGCTGCTTTAGTCGGGCCGCTCGCGGTTGCTGCCGCTGGTTCGAGTCCCAGGGACCGGAAGCCGCTGATCCAACTGCCGGTTATCTGAAGCTAACGTTAGCTTCCTCACCGCCACCGTCCTGCTTCCTCACCACGGAACGTGACAACAGAGCGAGCCGGCCTTAAATACGATGTACATTTATATATGTTAACGTTACGTCATCTAATGGTGAACACGAGACAGTGGGAGGAGCTATTTTTATCACTGAGACCATCAAACACGATTCAGACGTCAAGTATTCAGATTACTGTGTAATACTCCTGAATACCGTGTCATACTCCTGAATACCATGTAGTACTCCTGAATACTATGTAGTATTCCTGTATACTATGTAGTACTCCTGTATACTATGTAGTACTCCTGTATATTATGTAGTACTCCTGAATACTATGTAGTACTCCTGTGTTCAAAATGTTGCTTTTGTAGTACAATACAGAATCAGCTAACTGGGCCTGATACTAATGATAATTGAACTTTTAATTATTCTGCCTATTAGTATATAAAACCTTCCACTACCTACTCAGTTTAAACCCTAGAAAATATTAGTCTGTGTCAAATCGTACGGAACCAACTAAATATTTGAATATATTTGTACTTAACAAATAGTCCATTCATCTAAAAAAAGAAAGAATTAGTGTGTCTACAATATGTGAAAATCTGATTATTTGTTGTTAAAACATACTGGAGTTAATTAGTAGATCAACTGCCATACATCCAAAATACTTGATTTATAAGAATACAAAATTAAGAATCATCACTACAGCACTGGTGCGTCTGTTAACGTTGCTGACGGTGCGTTTCTGTGTAACAGGTGGTGGCGACATTTCAGAGGATGCGTCAGGAGCAGCGCGGCATGGCGTCTAAATCTGCAGAGCTGGAGATGGAGATCAACGAGCACAGGTTGGTATCTGCAGCCGTGACTCCAAACAATAGCATAAGAATATGTCCTAATATTAACTTCACTTATCCCCCCCAGCTTAGTAATTGACACCCTGAGGGAAGTGGACCCTTCGAGGAAATGCTTTCGTCTCGTCGGAGGAGTGTTGGTGGAGCGGACGGTAAAAGAAGTTCTACCAGCCTTGGAAACCAACAAAGAACAGGTGATGGATTAAATTATTAATTAATTGTTTAAATATTTATTTAAATGCTTTCCTTTTAGAAAGTGCATACTTGTAACCTTTTAATCCACTCATAAGTTACCTTCTAATACATTAATACGTAAGTCAGGCGTGGATCTAAAATTCCCTTCACAAGAACAGGTCTCATTCTCTTTCCCCCCTTTTTTTTTTTTTTTCTCTCCTCAGATCTCCAAAATAATCGAGACCCTCAACACACAGATGCAGACGAAAGGTCGGGACCTCACGGAGTACAGGGAACGCTACAACATCCGGTTGATGGGCGAGGGCGAAGGAGAGGAAAAGGCATCATCCAGGGACAGCGAAGGGGGCGGGTCTAAAAGCGGCGCTGGCGTTCTCGTGTCGTAATAACAGACGGGCGACCGGAGGGCCTTTATGATTTCTGCAGTACTGAAGAAAAAAAAATGGTTGGAGACATTAAAATCTAGGGTTTCAAAATGGAACTTTTCACAGGAAAAAACATTTTGGTTTTGATTAAATTTCCGCTTAACATACTTCACTTGGCATTGAAGTTATTTTGCAAAAGACACAAACTCACTACACATTGTGTTGCATGTGTGTGAATGCCGGTTAACATCTACGGCTGTTTGTCTTACTTCTGCCTTTTAGTGTCGCTGACTATTTTTAATTTCTGAAATACTTTCAAGTTTTAGTCTTACTCACATTTACAAATGAGCAAATTCATGTTTTACTGTATCACATTACTGAAAAAAAAAATATTTCCCCAATATAAGGTTTAATTCTCAAAGGTGCTACATAATAAAAAGTCCAAAGCCTACAACTTACTAGAGGGCACATGGTCATTAAATTAAAACTACATCACAGTTAAAACACGTATTTCGAACCAACAACTTCAAAATTAGGTGTGAAACAATTTCAAAGGGCCCTGAAGAAGGTTGAGCTTAACAAAAAAGCAGCACCTCGAAGGCATTTGGACAACATCGGTTATGAGCACGAACAAGAGAATATACCGATAACGTGTCACTGTAGATCAAAATGAATGCGTCTCCTTTGTTGAGTGAACCCCCTCGTCAGCCGGGCACCGAACGGCGAGTTTGAAGTCGGGATGCGACGTTGGTTATTGTTTCGCACGTGTGTGACCAGTGAGCCGCCACCACAACCTCAATATTTAACTGCCTTTGAAAACATCTGTGAACGTTGTCGTGTTCTTTATGATCTGTAGCACACGCTTGAGCTCGGTTAAATTCATTTGTTAACTCGGTCTAAAAACTGAGGGAATGCGGCATGTTGTAGTAAAGACGCACGTGTTTTTGTTGATGGTCGTGAATAAAAGAATGTCAGAATTGTGCTTTTTGTGTGGCGTCTTGATTCCTGGCTCCTGTATGCACTACTCATCATCACCGATGTACCCTTTTCCACAACGTTAAACATGCATGAGCAGCATCCCGTGCATGTGTTCGGTAAATCCGATGTTTCAGCTCGCCCCAAATGTAACAATGTGATTTGTGAATTGGTAATGATGCACTTATATTAAAAGAAGAGTTGACAAGACTTCCTTCTTTCTTAGTCCCAGATGTGTCTGCTTGACTGATTGATGAAAAGATTCTATATTTTCATACACGGTATAGTTCACATTTGTGGTTTTCTTGGGGAGTAAGGCAATATATTTTTTTTTTTTAAATGATTATCTCTTCTATTTGGATTCTTTGATAAAAGATAAAGCTGCATTAAATTGCCCATGTGATTTAATAAGCTTTGCATTATTGGTTTGAGTCAAATTTATTTTTGAAGATTAAAATGAACGTCGCAGAGAAGAGGATGACGGTCCACTCGTATGTGATTATTTAGCAAAATATATGGACATTCAAACAAAAGATAAAATAAAAAATCCACACCGACGAGGATGGGATTCGAACCCACGCGTGCAGAGCACAATGGATTAGCAGTCCATCGCCTTAACCACTCGGCCACCTCGTCTTATAGACTCCATCTCCAAATCGCGAAACATTTTATAGAAACATATCCTGAGTCTAACGTCACTTTTACTTTCACACCGTCGCCGTCGAGGATGTCGTGACAACATCCCCGATATGAATCCCCCCCCACGCGTGACCCGTCTGAAACTAACATCCAGCGGGGCTACGGGACCGGATCCGGCGGCGCCTTTACTCTCGGCATTACGGTCGTTACGTAGAGACATGCGCCGCCGGTCGCAGCAGCAGCAGAGTGGTAAACAGCCGTGTTGTCTTTCGATGGAGATCAACCGGAAACCGGATTTACATTCGTCGTTTCATCCGCGCTGTCGAGGCCCGTGCGGGGGGTGGAATATCAGAGTAACAGCCGTGCCACGAACCAGCGGTCGTTTCCACTTCCAGCCCGGTAGGCTGCGGCGTTAGCGTGTCGGTAACGTTAGCGGACAGAAATAGCCTCTCTCTCCCGGTGCTTTGTGCGCGCTCGTCGGTCCGCTTGCGGGTTTTCTCTGGAATGCATCTCTCCAAGAAATGCTCCGTCTTCAAAGTGGTACTGAGTGCTCTGCTGATCGTGGCGCTCCTGCAGCTCATATACCTGTCCTTCCTCTCCAAGTTCCACGGTAAGCAGCAGCGGTACCGGTACTTTGAGCTCTTCGGAGGCTCCGGGGGCAAGAAGAATGGGCACCCCGAGAAAAACTCTCGGAAGGAGCGCCTGAGGTACTCGCTGTCCACCGGGGGGATCTTCGACAACAGCGGCCAGTACCGGGTGTACAAGAACTTGATCAAGAGTGATTTCACCACACACCTGAAGCCCGGATCCGACCCCGGCTCCGGTGTCCTGGCTTTAGCCACGCACACGACCATCAACAACCTGCACCACCTGGAGTCCCTCCTGGACAGGTGGCACAGCCCGCTCTCCGTGGCCATATTCGCACACGGGCAAGATGTCAAGTTCGCCACGGCTCTGGCCTACGCGCTCAGCTTCTTCTGCCCTCAGATCCAGTCGCTGGTGGACTTCCACCTGGTCTGCCTCTCCGGGGAGATGGCCAGCTTCCCGGACCAGGACCGGGAGCACTTTGCGGGGCTCGAGGACTGCGCCTCGGTGTTCTCCAGGCTGGAGACCCACCGGGACAAATACAAGAACTACGCCATCGGCGGCAACGTCTCCTACCCCAACAACCTGCTGCGCAACGTGGCCCGGGGGGCCACGGAGACCTCCTACATCCTGGTCATCGACATCGACATGATGCCGAGCGCGGACCTGCACCAGCATTTCCTGGCCATGGTGATGACGCGCGAGCCGAGGGGCGACGAGGTGTTCGTGCTGCCCGCCTTCGAGATCCGCCACGCCCGGAAGATGCCGGCCAACAAGGCGGAGCTGGTGCAGCTCTACCAGGTGGGTGAGGTCCGGCCCTTCTACGAGGAGCTGTGCCCCCGCTGTCAAGCCCCCACCAACTCCTCCCAGTGGGTCAACAGCCACGTCCGGGAGACGGGCACCCTGGAGGTGTCCTACACGCTCACCTGGACGGACCCCTGGGAGCCGTTCTACATCGGGCCCCACACGGTGCCCCTCTACGATGAGGACTTCAAGCAGTATGGCTTCAATCGGATCAGCCAGGTGTTGTACAATTTAAAAATGTACTTCTCGCTTTTGTCTTCTGTGTTACTTGTTTTGTCCAACAAAGTGTTCAAAACCCAAAGATATTACGTTTACCATCAATAAAGAGTATAGAAAACAAACAGTCACACTCAAGAAGCTAATCGTGATACTTTCACTTTCAGAAATGACTGAAATAAGGGAGAAATACACATTTAACACTCTAAAAAGTCTCTCAATTGAGGTATCAGAGTAATTTCATACATATGTTTTGACTGAAAGCATACTTTACAAAAAGGGGGGGTGTCATTTGAAAGGTAGTTCACCAAGCAGGGGCAGTCTAATGAAAGGTGCATTATGGGAAGCATGAGATCCAGTGTTTCGAGAGTTTGACCCACACTAAGGACTCAAAGTCTTTCTGCCTCCCCCCTCCTCCCTGCAGGCCTGCGAGCTCCACGTGGCCGGATACAGGTTCTCGGTGCTGAGCTCGGCCTTCGTGGTGCACCGGGGCTTCAAGATCCAAGGGGAGTTCCACGCCAGGAAGGACGAGGAGAACAAACGCAACCGCGTTCTGTTTCGCAGCTTCAAAGAGGGCCTGAAGACCAAATACCCGTCCTCCAACCGCCGGTGCTGAAACCAGAGGAGGACCGCACATCCCGCCTGTCGCCGTCTAGTGAGATCCAAGTTCTGCCCAAATGAAAACGAACGTGTTTCTTATTTTAAGCAGATTTAGCTCCTCTGGGAGTGAGCAGCAGGGAAAAAGGTTCTCTGGAGGCTTCAGAGAACGTCCTGCTGGCAAGGACAGATTGGAAAGCTGGCTTGCGGCTTTAAAAAAAAATCTAATGCAAATCTGAAAAATCTAGATGCCATTTGATCGACATTAAAGTTAAAGCACGTGTTTCTATTTTAAAACACGTTTGAGCCGGTCCAGAAATAGTCTCAAAGAGAATTCACTAACAGGAAGTTAAGAGGCTCAACTTTTCGTGACGGCTGATCAAAGATGGCCTTCTTTCCCAAAGTCCAACTGATCGTCTCTTTTTGTCGTCAGAATTTTTCGATGCAAATGTAGGAAACAATCATGAAACTGTAAAAATATATAATTCTCTCCTTTTTGTTTTTTTGCTTACATTTCATTTGAACGTCGTGCTAATCAATGACGTGGTGCGACCACCAGGTGGCAACAAGTACTTGAGTGTGAAGTGCAGAGTTGCAGTATTTAATATATATATATATATATATATATATATATATATATATATATATATATTTAAAAAATATATATATTTTTTAAAAATATATATATATATTATATTATATATGATATTAAAAAAATATATATATTTATTTCCGCTTGAAGTAATTGTTGGCAACACTACAGCAGAACACAGGGATTACACAACATATATAAATGGACTGTCGGCACATTTCGGACGTTCTCGGCACCGTGCGAGCGCCTGTTCTGCCGGGAGAGATTACTGAGGACAACGAAGCACCGGGGAACTTTACATAGAACATTGTACAACACTACGATCACGCCAACACTGGAAAACTACTGTATTGCACTGCGGCAGATCCGCTGGTAGTTGGTTAGATTGAAGCAGACGATGGGATGGAAGATATCAAATGATTGGTTTTATACCTCATGCAGCACTTACAGTATTAAACATCAACTCCTCTTCTTCGACACTCAGCAGATGGACTGCAAAGTATGCTTCGACAAAAGGTGTTTGGTTACTTTTAGGTGTTAAGTTGATGTGTAAGTGTTGATTTTGGAGCACACTTGTGGTGTTTGATATATTTGGTTGAACTTCTTTTTTTTTTTTAAATAACCCAAAGCAGGAAAACTGTAGCACGAAATTGTGTTTGGTGCGGGGGGACAAAAAGGTTGTTTGGTATGGAATATATTTAGTTTTAGAACCACTTTTTAAATGATTTATTTGGTATTTTTTGGAGTGAGATCCATTTAAACATATTACTTGTGTGGTATTTTATTTCAGTGTCTCTTCTTCTCCATTTAGTTTTGTGTTATAATATAATGCCCGATTTGTATTGTTGGATTTTCTATTAAACTCACAGGATGACTTTTATTTGACTGTCAGTCATTATACTTTTATTATTATTATACAAGCTATAGTTACAACTACTGAACAAGCTCTTTGAACACTTATAAATGTAATCAATTAATCAACTAAGGACAAGTATATTAAGAGTGTTTCTGGAAGTATTACTTAAAAAGAAGGCGAAGGAAATGAGGGCTAAAAATAGCGTAACGTTATGATGTAAAAAAAAAACCGAGATATCAGGTGGAGTATCGTTCACCAAGCACTTGACGGGGTTGACATTTACCTGTGGTGTAACATGGCTTAAGAAGGGGGTTTAAAGGCATCCCTGCACCGATAGCATTAGCATGTGGTGGGTGATTATACAGCGAGTGAGGTCAGCATCCAATTAAAAGCTCCTTTTTAGTAATTGGGGAACTGTATTAAAGTGGACTTCAAGGAACCCTTAACGAGGATGTGAATTACTTCTGTAATGGGGCCTAGACAGCCACACCACCCGAGTGAGTGAAGAACAACTATTTAATATCTGTGTGACGTGGGGAAACTTAAAAAAACATCACTATCTGTGCTCAAAGTGTTGACCGGTGAACTGGCCAGCTGCCATCTTGCCATCGGAACCACGTGTGACATTCGCCACTTGACAAAACCGCCGCAGTGGCATTTCGTGGCTAAGCCTGCATTAGCGGGCTCAGTGGTGAGCCGGTGCATGCGAGAGCCGGCCTGCACGCAAACGCTTTAGACGGGCTTTCGTTGAGCGCACCTAATCGCCCTCCACCTGATGGGAGCGGCGTGACGGTTGTCAAATATCTGTCACTTTTGCTTTTTTTCCCGGGGTCAAGTTATCGAGCCGTCGTCTCCGAAGATCTCACGTGCCGACCAATTATTTTAATACGTCACGTTGGTATTAGTGCATCTAAATAAACCTTGTATTGTTTTTATAAGTATATTTTCCACTCTCCTTTGGGCTACGGAAATCATTCTTCTCTCTCAAGGTTGATGTAAAAATACATAAATTAACAGAAAGACTAATTTCCTGTTTTCCTCCGTCTTTCTTCTTCATTTATAATGAAATGAGTTTTGCATCTTGGAGAGCAAAGTACATGCATCGATTGAACGAGTTAAAAAAAAAACAAAAAAAATCCCACTGAAAGTAGTTGCTTCCCCCGCAGCGTGCGCCTCCTTCAACAGCCCGTCTAGTTCCTCTACTCGGTTCCTCTACTCGGTTCCTCCTCCCCATAACTCCCCCTGTCCCGGGTGTTAATAATGTGGCAGAAGGTGCAGAAATGTTAGGCGGGGTTAGCCCGTGTGGATCAGGAGAGGCAGGTTTGGTGAGGTAAAGTGGGGTTACATCGACAGCTTTGGGGAGCGGAGGCTTATCTGGGTCAGAGAGCTTTACGACATAAGCAATTAGGGCCGCCCTCTCTTGTGTACGCTAGCAGGAGGGAGGCCTCCCGCCACCTAGATTAGCCGCCCCCGCTAAGGCCAGGAAAACTCCTCGGCTTCTGGCAGTGGAGGGGAACCAGCTGGAGGGCGAGATGAGCAGGCGGTGGGTGAGGGCCATGAGAGCAAAGGGTCAACATGCGGGCGCATGTAGACATGCGGGCCCTTCTGGGTCAGTGAATGGGGGGTGGAAGAAGGAAGGAATCGATGACCCGTGCTGATGAAAGGAAACGAACCGGTTGTGTGTCCGCTGTAGTGCGTTTAACGGTCTGAATGGAAAGAGGACCGTGGAGGATGTTGAGGCCACTCGGCTTAACGGCGGTGATTTCTTCTAATGAGACACTTGACTGGGAGGATTTGCAAGTGATTAGTCTGAATGCTTTCAGAGGATGCTCTAAAGACATGTTTCACATGTTTCAACTGTGTGTGTGTAAAAAAAAAAGAGGGGATTTTTGAATGTATTGTTTCAGAATACTGACTTACGAATTACAGATTGGATTACAGGCGTCGAGGAAACTTTAAGAGTTCAGCTGCTACTCCCTAAACTTCCCCAGTAGAGAAGTTAAACACAGGTTGAGACAAATTGGAATTTAAGTATAAAGACACAATTTGACTGAGGTCTGAGATTCTGGTTGTAAAAAATAATTAGTTAGTGTCTTGGTTGATCAATAATTCGCTCTATTTTCTCCTGATTGTGTCGTCCAATCAATGATACAAATCCCCCCAATTTATTGCACTTTACATGATATTTAATAAAGAGAAGCAGCAGATAGTCACTAATTGTTTCAGCTTTAGAAACGTTGCAAGATAAAAGCTTCAAGTGGGAGAACTGTCGCTTCTTGTGTTACTGAAACTGTGTGTTGAAGTAGTTCCATATTATGATTATATTATTACTATTCTTATAAGTAAAACAAAAGAAGAAAAAAGATACAACTTTAAGAGCCTAGTTTGACATCCTCAAATGTCTTTTTTTAAAGGAAGTTGAATATATGAAACAGAGTAAAGCGGCGTATATCCTCACTTTAGAAAAGCAGGAACCAAGTTGTGTTTGGCATTTAAAAGAATAAAAAGAAGCCTGAATGCCTTCTCCATATCAACATACTCGACTATGTCTTCTTCTATAAACACCTGGCTTCCTTCCTTGTATAACTTCCTCGCACACGTGTCACGTGTTCATTATTGATTACCATTATTGATTACCATTATTGATTACCATTATTGATTACCATTACCGAACGCGGCCTTTTTCCTGACATTGCAACCACGCGCCTCCCTCCGAGATGCAGCCATCCGTTTCACTTAAACGAGTGAAGGCTTAACTGCAGCCGATGCCGGCTTTGGGAGAAGTTTACCTGTCTGCTTACTGGAACAAAAAGCTTCTCGTGGCAAAGGGCGCGCATATCAATGTGCCTCTAAACCGGGTGCTCTTGGATGCCCGGGCTGCCCGCGTCTTAAATGTATCCAGCTAACGCCAGACGATCCGCGCTGGAGGACAGAAGTAATGAGACGTGACACCGCCGGGGGGAGAGAAAAGGAGGCCTAACAGATCGAGGTAATCCCTCTCACCGAGCTCTTAGCCTCCCACCCCTGCTGTCACATGAACCCAGCGGGAAAACACACAACAGACATGTCCACACACACACACACACACACACACACACACACACACACACACACACACACACACACACACACACACACACACACACACACACACACACACACACAGTGTAACCGTTAAAAGGCATCATGCTTATAGGTGCTGTGGTGCAGAAGATTCTCACACACACACACACACACACAGTGTAACCGTTAAAAGGCATCATGCTTATAGGTGCTGTGCTGCAGAAGATTCTCACACACACACACACACACACACACAGTGTAACCGTTAAAAGGCATCATGCTTATAGGTGCTGTGCTGCAGAAGATTCTCTCTCTCTCTCTCTCTCACACACACACAGGTGAGTAACCATTAAAAGGCATCATGCTTGCATAGGTGCTGTGGTGCACTGTGCTGCAGAAGATTCTCAGACACACGCACACAGACACACACACACACACACTCCAATCGATCGACGCCGTTTGGGACCAGATGACGGACACCCGATGTTTACACAACACATCCCGGCTGTGTGCCCACAAGCTCTCAGAGATTACCTTGGAGGGCGTCAGTGATATCACACATGGATTCTATATTTTAATTTTTTTTTTTAAAAAGTCGATCCAAAAAGCAGCGCGAAAAGATTCAAATCGAACAAATTCCATCTACACGGAGGTTTGATCCGACACTTACGCTAGTTAATATACTTAATATAGCGGTTGCAACACGGGAGATTAACTGGGGTTTATATGACAGATTCAATTTTAGTTGAGTGGGTCAGCCGTTGTATCAAAGGATCACACGACGTGACAAAATCAATATAAGCTATTAGTGGCCGATCTGGTTTCACTACGATTTAATGATTTCTCTGGCTCGTCAGAGTTTGAGTAACATCAGTTTCATACGAGAGACTCATATTTAGTGTTTCATG
>NC_046983.1:4606100-4751100 GCF_009769545.1 Cyclopterus lumpus | reverse complement strand
TTCAAGCAACTTTAACATAATTCATGAAGGGAAATCGTAATATCTGTTCTAAAACATGTCACACTGAATAAATGTCATTAGAGGATGAAGCCTCGGTCATAACTGAAGTAAAATAAAACTAATTGAGAGTAAAACTTACTTTGTGAAACTGAATATTTATTATATATATTTTAAAAATAAAAACACAAGACGGGGTTTGAGCTTACTCCGTACTTGATGCTCATATGGAATTTATCTTGTAATCATTTATTTTTTCCAAATTAATAAAGTTAATTTAATTTAGACTTTCTTGGAAAATGTATGTGTTGATCATTTGCTTCTACAATAGAATAGATTTATAACACGTTAAAGCACCATATATAATAAATCCATGTGTAATTAAGATGAGTTGTTTAGTATTGATCTCAACAACCTAATATTTGCAGACACACGTTGGGACTCCTGATGTTCACAGACCGGCGCTCGACGTCTGGCTCATATCTGTATTCTAGACAGATTTGTACATTTTAAGCCACTTCACCTTATTTTAAACCTGATCCATGACCTGACTGCAACCTCATATTCACTCCGGGGATTAATCCACGTCTGCCTGTAGCACCGTTTGCTTTAAATTAAATTGCTAATTCATTATCTATAACATATCGTTCTCTATTCAGGTTTTGGTCCATTGATGTTGGGCAAAGTGACATATACATACATACATATATATATATTTCCTCCAGCTACGATGTGCACACGACGTGTGACATGTTTGCATTGCGGTTGACAGACGCCGACAGGATCCTTAACCTGATTAATAAGAAAATGATCCTAAGACTGATTAATGAGCTACTGAGATCCGAGGGCTTGAACCGGGCAGCAGATCATTAATTCCTCCGTCCCGAAGTTGCTCTTCGTGCATCGATGTCTAGCTGGCGTTTTCATTATGCCTCGTCCTGGACGAGGGGTCGCCGAGGATGACCTATAGGTGCAACCGTGTCTGTTTTAATTACACGGGTATTAGTCGGTTCGGGGATCGCAGCTTTGTGTCCCGACCTGCCCTCTTGGCCAAATGTCCAGGAACATGTGATACAGATTGTCATGACCATGACCCCCACGGTGTAATTGTGCCACCCAAAATGTGCAGGCTTAACTCATCCTCATTACCACTTCAAAGTGTATACAAGCTTTAATAACCTAATTTCTTGGCGTTCTCCTCTCATTTTCTTGGGGTTTTCCATGCTGTCAAAACCCCTGAGTGGGTTTTCTGTATATGTGCAGCCTCTCACTCCACATCTCCCCTCATCCTCTCCTCCTCAGGCAGCTCCACCAGATCCTTCACCAGAGAACCCATCCTTGCTTGTTTGCTCTCTGCAGCCGGGATCCCGGCAGTCAATGTATCCTCAGGCTATAAGCCAAACAAGCTGATCAGCCAGTCACCTCTGTACACACTACCCCCCACTAAGAGGCTAATGGCCAGGACGTATAATCCTTCTCAAAACAACTACAGAGATGCTAATTGTATCTCGCTATAAATACAGCTTGACTCCTTGTCCTCTTTCTTTATTTGGCTCTGCTTCGGGAACCCGGAGCCGCCGCGCACCGCACCAGCTTCTCTGAAACGTTTGCCCAAATACCAGGAAAGACTCGAGCTGCTTAAAGGAGGCAGCAGATAGATGCCGCGAGTGTCAATAATCTTTGCCGTCGTCTGCCCAACAAAAAACAAGAAGAAGCCGCGAGCGCACGGAGCGTTACGCACGGTCGGACACGACACTTCGTGCGCCCGGAGAACATTCCACAGCACCTATAGCTCGAGATGTTCCCACTGCCGATGTTCACGCCGGACCAGGTCGCTCGGGTGTGCGAGAACTTGGAGGAGACCGGGGACATCGAGCGCCTCGGCCGGTTCCTCTGGTCGCTGCCGGCCGCCGTGCCGGGCTCCGCCGGGGAGGCGCTGAACCGACACGAGTCCGTGATGCGAGCGAGAGCGCTGGTCGCCTTCCACGGGGGGAACTTCGAGGGTCTCTACCAGATCCTCCAGAGCCACCGGTTCACGCGAGAGTCGCACGCCAAGCTTCAAGACCTGTGGCTGGACGCGCACTACCGAGAGGCGGAGAGGCTGCGCGGGCGGCCGCTGGGACCCGTGGAGAAGTACCGGATCCGCAAGAAGTTCCCCCTGCCCCGCACCATCTGGGACGGCGAGCAGAAGACGCATTGCTTTAAGGTAAACACGATGTAACGAGTCGTGTGCCGGTGTTTTAACCCACATGGCTGCTGGTGACGGGGTGGTGGAGCTCGACCCGGTACGACCCACGTGTCCCCTCAACTTTGGGCGAACATGAAATTGATCAGGTGCTCCTCAAAGGTGATTGTTCACCTTTCTGTAGCAAGCAGCCTGGTCTTTGAGAGCTGGTCATCCCCCTGCCTTCAGCCATGAAGTCTACTTTGGACATGGTGGCCTGTGGCAAGATATCTGGACCAATATTTTCTGACCAGGACATCCGTGCTTTGATGAAACTGATTACAGCTCATAAAGACGCCACATTGGTAGTTTTAGCACTATATCCAGCGCAACATGTTAAGTTTCTTATTCTGTCGTCGTATATTCGTCTCTTATATCCTATAAACCCACTTTATATGACGTCACACAGCCTTGTGTTTACCTGCATGTGTTCTTGAGGTAAAATTGTCACTTCAGCATCATTTTTCTTCTTCTTGTACTTTCGCTGCTGGAACATTTCCTGTGTGCACCTGCAAAGGCCAGCAGGGCCCATTAGAGTTTAATCCTGTTTTTTTAATTTAAAAATAAAACCACAATATGAGCAAATATATTGATAATTCAGGAGTCAATGTAGACATTCATTCCATGTTTAACAGCAACATTTTCAGACTGCTAGCGCCACTTGAGCAACATGTACACATATTTTAGTGCCACGGGATCATTAGTGGTTCTTTTGGAAGCAAATTGATTTTATTCATCACATAAAGTTATGATGAACTGCTATGACAATCTGTTCATTTTCACAAGAGGAATGAACTTTAAGGATTCAAAGATTAAGTTGTGTGTTTGTGTGTGTGAGCCCCCTCGTGTGGCAGGGTGAAGTATTGTTCATATGTGTCGTTAATCTTTAATTCTAAATCTCAGGAGGGATAGTCCCCCCCCAACAGCCTATATTAAGCCCCTTAACATGATCCAATTTAGTGGCTATAAATTGTTATTTATACTTCTAATGTAGATGGTAATCACTGTATTCATAAATCCAGTCTAATGCAATTATACTGAGCATCATATGAGTGTTGAGATTATTGTGGTGTAATAGAATGATATCAAAACACAACATGGTGTCTTTTCAAAGAGCTATTCCATGCTAATAGAGTGTACTTTGTAAAGTCTACTGAACGGGAAATAATATAACATAAGATTAATGAATGGCAGTCTAAATATGTCATGTATTTCTATTCCTCCAGGAAAGGACTCGCAGTCTGTTGAGAGAGTGGTACCTTCAAGACCCTTACCCCAACCCGTCCAGGAAACGCCACCTGGCCCAGGCCACGGGGCTCACGCCCACACAGGTCGGCAACTGGTTCAAGAACCGCCGGCAGAGAGACCGCGCCGCGTCCGCAAAGAACAGGTACGTCAAGGTTTACATACGGTTGTGCTTATTGTGACTAAAAAGGAGACAAGGTGAGGAGAAATGAGCTGTCTAAGGAGGGGAAATTCAAGTGTATGCAAAGAATACTAATATCTGCCTGAAGAGCAGCTCCAGCACACGCGCTGTTAAACTCAATCTCATGTCTCTCATCTCTCCCTCCACCCAGAATGCAGCAGGATCCTTCCCTCTTGCCCTCGGGAGGCTCATCCGACGGCTCCCTCCAGGACCGCCGCCACCACCCCCACTTGTTGCCTGCCTCTCCTCGCCACCTGGGCAGCCCGGAGGCGAGCGACTGCAGCACAGACGAGCGCAGGGGAACGGGAGCCTCCACCCCGGAGATCTCCGTCAGCAGCGACAGCGAGTTCGAGTCTTGAGACCATTCGAGCCTCCTGCCGCCTGCAGAGCGGCGTCTATCAATCGGACCCAGATAGAGACACTTGAACTGGCCGTGGCTGTTGGGAGACACTGGGGTGTTCTCAGTGGGAGGAAGATGGGGCCCCTGGATGTGGCTCCTGCATGTGGCTGTGAAGTGGACATTGTAAGGCAATGATATGCAAAAAAACAACGAGCACTTAAAAAAAAAGAAGAAAAAAGCACCATGGCACACGACTTTGACTGTTCAATTAATTAGTTTTCGGCGGACCATTGTCTTTAGATAATGTGAGTAATGCTATTTGATTGTCAATATCTTTGGATAGATCATTTTCTAATAGTCGTTATTTAAGCTACATAACTCATTTGTATGGAAATTGTGAGGACACAATGAACAATGCCTTTGGGAAGGCTTTTAATACATGTCACTACATTTACATGCACATTAATAACTTTATTATCTTCAGACGACAGCCATATGCCAATTGTCCTGAAAACAATATAATTGGCATATTTTAAACATTACTTATCAGCATAACCTAGATTTGATCATTTGAAAATGTGGTTGTTGATAAAGTTGAAGCAAATCAACGTGAAAAAAGCAGTTTGAATAAATCTCCAAAATTAACCTATCCAATGGCACTATAAAGAAAAGTGTGTAGTTAAACAATGTCAGCTGTAACCATCTAGTAATTCAGAGTTATAATGGCATGCAAACATAGTGACAGACCAATTAAACACATTTCACTGCCTTAAAAAACTAAGGACATCACTCTTTTACAATGAAAAAAAACAATTAATAGCATAAGTTTAACTATTGATGCAAATGTTGCTGCTTAAAAAATACAAAACATTGTGTTACCAGCTGTGTTTTTACCTGTTCACTCTTTTGTTTACCTGTTTTAAAACGTGTAGTTTTTTTTGTTGTGTAAACGCTCCTGAGCTGCTCCCGTGAATTCCTGCAGGAGCTGAAACAGAAAAGACGAGACGGCGAGAATGTAGAGCACTAATCGGTCTTAACTCAATGTGTTTGCTGTCTTTTTTTATAACCATCGTTTCTCATAACACGTTACTGCAATGAAAAGATGTATTTTGTAAATGTTTTATGTAAATAAATGAACCTATTTTTATCCAAAGTTATACAGACTCACTGTATTTATTTATAAAGTTCAAAACAGTGTTAATGCAGTAGAGTAAGATTTGAATTATGGGCCACATACAGACCATTCAGTACAATGTTGTACGCATTTTGAAAGCGCCCACAATGTGCTTTGTTTTCTATCATTCTACAGACGACAGAAAACAAAAGCTCAACATGAATTTATTACATTTATTATTTAAGATTTTTAGATTAAGAGTATGTAATTGCACGGGTTGTTGATCATGTTGTTATCAAGTCTATTGAATGTAAGGGACAACGAAAAGAGAACTGAATATGTGCTAATTAATTACAAAAATAAATTATATTTAGTAATGCATCAAGAGTACATCACAACATACTCTTAATTACACGTAACAGTGCAAAACAAACTGAAACACTACATTCACATATTAGCATTTGACCAAACTATTTTTTTACACTGGCAATTACATTTTTGGCCAATATTCACCCTCATTTTGGTTAAATTTAGTCTCCTGGGGGAAATATCATGGTTCCTTTAGCTGCTAAATGCTCCATTGTGTTCACCACAACTTAGCTGCTAGCTAACAGTGTCTTTTGTTGCTAAAGTTAGTTAACTAGGTAACTAGTTTTATCAGTCTAGATTTAAGCTCTGCAATTTATATTGAATAATATAACAACAAAGTCACACAAAACAAACACTGACCAATGTTTTAAGGACATCCCCGGATTCCCAAAATAGTCTTCTACCCAGCTTAAATGCTGCGCAATTCAAAATATCTTTACCTGTTCACGAGTTGCAGCTGTTTACGAAACCAATTAAAGATGGCGGCCGGAAGTGACGTACCTTCTCGCTGGTCGTGTAGTCCAACGAGAGTTAACGGGAGCGGGACGTCTTCCGGTGTCTCTTAGGAGCCGTTAGTCGATCATTAGGAGGCACAGCCTAAGGAAATTAATTAATTTATCAACCGTTTTTAGGTTTATTTTTAATTAATTCATAAAGTTATAGATTATATTACACAAAGAAAATAGGCTGCCAACTGCCGCTGTGTGAATACTTTGTACCTACTGTGTACTACTGCTATTTAGTACACTGTATACTCTATATAAACATACTGTATACACTTTAATTTAATTTAAATTCTTACATTTTCATTACCTTTATTATTTAAATTCTTAAATGTAATATGTCCTGCCCTGCTAGTTTATTTTATTTTTTATTGTATTGTATATATGTAAACATGTTTGCTGCTGCTTCAAGAAATTTCCCCCTGGGGATAAATACAGTACATATCTTATATTTATCTTTATCTTGAAGCAATTCAAAATACATAAAGTAGCCTACAATGACAACAGTTTAAAAGTGCATGGACATTTAAAATAATTTAGAATAACAATGACAAATTAAATTAATAAAGTAATAATTCCATATGAAATATGCCTATCATTATGTTCTGAAGTACATTTCTAATAATTATAGGCTACAATCCTCAAGGAAGAGGACATTTTTAAGGGTTACCAAAAACAGTAGCTCGGAATTTTTTTAATCTTGACTTTTGAATGTGGAATATTTTAGAAAAAAAAGATAAAGAGTATATAAAAATAAAAGTCTGGTGGACAGAAGTAGCAAAATGTCTCGCGAAAAGTGGACAGAGATACATTTACATGACAAATGGACCCAAATGTTATTTCATTTTGTTGCAAAAAAAAAAGACGGTAAAAGAAATGACAACTTTAAAAGAACATTACCTGTTTCCCTCAAAAAAAGGGGGAGTGGAGGTCCTTCCCCTCTTTCCTGATCACATGAAAATGGGTGTGCACCCATCAAGCCATCCCGCCCACGCTGCAAGGAGCAGCAAGAAGACTTCTGCTTACCTGTCAGTTGTAGCCACGGCCAAATTCATGCATTATAGTCTTGGATAGCTGTATTTGAGCATGGACAGCGAGGGGAGAAAAGTGGTGGTCTGTGACAATGGGACAGGGGTGAGTCAAGTCGTGTCTGCATTGTTACCCAACGGTATGTCAACATCACTATTGTCTTATTTCTTTCCACGTAACTTTTAGCTTGTATCATCTTCAACACGTATCATGCAAACGTTCGCCAGCATGTGTTAAACATCTGTTTTTATTTCAAAGCGTCCGCTCTAAGAGGGTAAACGTTTGCATCTGGATCACATGACGTCTGAAGGGTGTGAACCTGCGTGCATACTGCAGCCTGATTCCACATCTGTCTGGACTTGTCACTCTGCCTCTATCTGTGCACGCACACACCTATAAAATGGTCGTGATGCTTCGAACACGAGCTAGAAAAGCAGGAAGAGAGATTTGAGAAAATAAAACATGTACGCGGTGTTTCTTAAATATTGTGGCTTGTAAATACTGATATGTATGCGAGGACAAACGAGGCTAATGAAGCGTATACGTCCTATGTGTCCTCTCTTTGGAATGCACTGCATCGCTTCGGGCTAAGGAATGTGTTTGCGTCCACAGAGACAAGTTAAGACACTACTACGGCATGAGACTGGCAGAGAAGCAGCCGAGTGTTGAAGGCCATTTAAAAGCAATGCAACATACTTATTTCACCATGCTCGCCAAATGGGTTATTACACACGCTTTCAAAAAAAAAAGTAAGGACATTGCGTTTGCACGTTCTGATAAATAATCAGCTAAATGCTTCATGACAATACACTCTGGGACAGAGAGATTTAGCCGGATTAAATTAGATTGGAATTGATTTTATGAATGGGAATAATCCATTCCCAAAAAGGCTTTAGTGAAGCAACAAATCGGGGACGACACAAAACACGCTCTCAGTTTCAGTTGACGTACAAAAAAAACGAGAACTTTATTGACGCACAAATAAAATTATAATGTTTTTAAAAAAAGTCCTCGTTCATCACTCCCCTAGTTTGTCAAGTGTGGCTTCGCTGGATCCAACTTCCCCGACCACATCTTCCCCGCCATGGTGGGTCGACCACTCATACGCTCGACCACCAAAGTGGGCAACATTGAGATAAAGGTGAGATTTCTCTGATGTCTTGTTCACGCATATGTTTTTCTTGTGTTTGATCTATTTGTCACTTGTTAACTCCGACTCTACGTGGTTGTATTCTGGTTAAAGCAAAGGGAATAGCTGCCCGGTCTGCTATAAGCTAATTAAACACCTGACCTCCCTCTTCTCCTCGAGCTCCGGCTCAAACGCAGCCGTAACGTGTACAGTTAAGTGTCTTAGAACCGTACACCTGTTAGCGGCCTATAAGACACCGTTAAGTTCATATGCTCACGTAACCTCATGCGGAGCACTCAGACTTTCACTCCTTGTAATCCTGACAGGACTGGACTTCTTTTCATAATCCAAAGCCGGCTCAAAGCAAAGACATCATCGTTTACAAGATCTGTCTGTCTCTGTTTTTGTAAAAATAAACCTTCCTTTACCCCCCCAAAGTAAGCTACGTTGAAACCTCAAAAAGTATTTAAACACTAACCGAAATGTGTTTGTTTGCCTATAAGATATACTATTTAACATTGATTCATACATTCCCCAAACTGTGTTATTGTAAAAAAGAAAATCCAGTCCTCATCCTTTAAAAAAATCTGAGCTCCTCCTGCTCCCTCCCACCAGGACCTGATGGTGGGCGATGAGGCCAGCGCATGCCGCTCCATGCTGGAGGTGTCCTACCCCATGGAGAACGGCATGGTGCGCAGCTGGGAGGACATGCTCCACCTGTGGGATTACACCTTCGGCCCCGACCGCCTGGACATCAACCCGTCAGAATGCAAGGTGGGACACGTGATGGGCAGATGTTGTGGCGGGTCGACCTTTCAGAATAAAGCTCAGGAGGAAAACCCGAAGCATCACATCGAGTGACGACACAAACAAACCTTTTTTGTAATGATTTCTGCATTCATATGTTCTTGCGTTGTCTTCTCTTATTGTAACCTGCAAGAACTTTAAGGGAATTCACTCAGTTTGCATTTTCATTGGTTTGTTCCTCGAGATCCTGCTGACCGAGCCGCCCATGAACCCCACCAAGAACCGGGAGAAGATCGCGGAGGTCATGTTCGAGAAGTACCAGTTTCACGGCATCTATGTGGCAATTCAGGCGGTGCTCACTCTGTATGCTCAGGGTGAGACCTCAATGGCCAATCATAGATACATATGTAGTGGTTTAAAATCACATGTTCATATTCACGTTTTGGTTTTTAACTGAGGGCGAAGGGTAATAATAAGAGTGTTTAAAAAGACAACAAATCTAGTTTTCCTGTTCTGTCCGACCTCCAGGATTATTGTTTAATAAATGTTTAATAAAGAAACTATTTTGGGAATCCATCCACAGGTTTGCTGACCGGCGTGGTCCTCGACTCGGGGGACGGCGTCACCCACATCTGTCCCGTGTACGAGGGCTTTTCTTTACCCCATCTCACGCGCAGGCTGGACATCGCGGGACGTGACATCACGCGGTACCTCATCAAGGTGAGCCGGGACACTCAGCTCCAATATTGCACGTGAAGAAATGAAAAGGGAGGAAGATGCATTAAAAGATGACATTACATTTATCTTCACGGCCATCAGCTCCTGCTTCTCCGCGGTTACGCCTTCAACCACACGGCCGACTTTGAGACCGTGCGTCTGTTGAAGGAGGAGCTCTGCTACGTGGGGTACAACATCGAGCAGGAGCAGCGCCTGGCCCAAGAGACCACCTACCTGGTGGAGACCTTCACGGTGTGTTGAAGGACTAAAGCCCAGGAAAGCAGTTATAGTTTAAGTCTATAAGGAATGGTTCAATGCGCCTATTAGCTTTCTTGCCGAGAGTTAGACGAGATTGCTAATGCCAACGGTTGTTAGCTTAGCTTAGCATAAAAACAGCGGGAAACAGCTAGCCATGAGGCACCAAAGGTAAAAAAATATTATAATATTAGCAACTTATATCTTGTTTGTTTAATCTGCATACAAATTGAAGTGTAAAAACAATAATATTTAAGGTTATGGGGTGGTTTAAGCTAACTTGGCTCAAACCTAGCCAAGCTAACTTGGCTAAGGTTAGTTAGCGTACAAACATGAGAGTGATATGAGTTTTCTTTTCTAACTTTGCAAGAAAATGAATATGTGTATGTTCCCAAATCTCAAACAATTCTTTTAATGTCACTATTAGTAGAATAAAGAAGCTTTTTAAGAAGAGACTTTGTGCCACGCTGCTGACATTTAGCTAAAGCTAAAGTTGCTTCCTCCCTGTGGTGCAGCTCCCGGACGGCCGGCAGGTGAAGGTGGGTGGAGAGAGGTTCGGGGCCCCCGAGGCTCTCTTCCAGCCCCATCTCATCAACGTGGAGGGAGCAGGAGTGGCGGAGCTGCTGTTTAACACCATCCAGGCTGCAGACATCGACCTCAGGTGGGCGTCTCCTCACTGTCTGTACTGATGCCCTGAAGGAGACGCACGGGGGGTGGAGACAAGTCATCCTCCCGTCTGTTTTCTCTCTGTGCAGGTCAGACTTCTATAAGCACATTGTTCTGTCGGGAGGGTCCACCATGTACCCGGGACTTCCCTCCAGACTGGAGAGAGAGATCAAGCAGCTCTACCTGGAGAGGGTGCTGGACGGAGACACGCAGAAACTATCAGTAAGGACTTTAGTCACCTCGGACAGTATGTCTGCTCTACTGGAGAAAGATGCAGCGGGGATAACCTGTTTATTAAAACGCGGCAGCACCACAATGATAAGGGTATCGTTAAACAATCACAGCCCGAGGTCCAATCACTCGCTTGTTCTGGAGCTTTTGACCACATCGCATGGTCATTAAGGCGAATACTGAAAGTATGTGTGGACCTTGAGCTGAGATAGTTTGGGCAAATACATATAAACAAAGATGAGAATTCCTTCATAATATAGAGCTATTTCACCTATTGTATTGTGAACACGTTTTTGTTATTCAAATCCAAACCCCAAAGACATCTTGCAAAAAAAAAGTAATATTGAGAATAAGATATCAAGATAATTGTGATTTTATTGCTAAAGAAGTTTGATGTGGTACTCTATAACTAACAAACAGAGAGATGGAGAGATCACAAAGGTTCAATGACCCCCTCCTCTCCTTTTTTCCTCACCTGTGCAGAAGTTTCGGATCCGCATCGAGGACCCGCCCCGGCGTAAGCACATGGTGTTCCTGGGCGGCGCGGTGCTGGCCAACATCATGAAAGACAAGGACTCCTTCTGGCTGAGCAGGGCGGAGTACGAGGAGAAAGGCCTGGGGGTGCTGCAAAAGCTGGGAGGTGGAGTCAGATAAAAAAAATACAACTTGTAAAGAACAAACAACATCACGCAGATATTTCAGCTTTTATATCAACTTCTCACCTCTTGTAGCCGTGCTGGAGGAACAAACGCTATGTACTGGTGTCATGGCGCCGTCAAATGGCGCTCCTTCATTCCTGCTAGCGCGGGAACAATTTTTTAATTAATCAATTAGTCGACTGACACGTTTTTTTTGTTTGTTTATATCATTTAAAAATTGACATGTTTTGACTGTTTTTTGACCCCCATATTGTGCTTTGTATGGAAACCATAAGAAAGTGATGTTAATGTGTGCTGGGAAACGCCACTGACTGAAATGTGAAATGTTTTAAATGTTTTAAATGGTAAATAATCACAAACCTGTCAAACTAGACTGGAGCAACAAAGCAATCTTAAAAAGAGTATTAAGAAATTCTCTGTCTGGATATTTTCTTTGCATTTGGGCCAAATTAGTCCTAATATTTTATTAGTATGAGGATGTTTAACAACTTTTAAATGAACTTGATCAAACATGCCATTAAAGTCTTTCTTTTTGATTTGTTAAAACTTGTTAAACAACACGTTTGAGGGTAGTTTATGAGCAGGAGTTAAAGGGTGTTGTTTGCTGCCACCTGGTGGTTGAATCTGTGTAAGACATCCAATCACAACATTCACAATCAAACTGAATGTAACGACACTCTGAACAGATATTGCAATTTTTATTGCGATACTGAATAACCTGACCAAAAATACAGCAATGTGTTGGTTTCACACTGGAAACAAAAAATAAATAAATAGTGAGCTCTCACAATGAACACATGCTTCACGCGCAGCACCACATTCGCAGAACCTTCACGTTAAATAATAATAAAAAAAGCATGCAATAACGTTCCAAAACACGCCATAGTTCTCAAAATGAACCTTCCTCAGCTGATTTTAAAAACTCCAGATATGTTGAAAATCCATACTTAGGTTTGATATCTATACCCGACAAATTCAACAATTAAAAGTTAGTTTAGAATACAACAATATGACAATCGGTAATGACACTGAGTTGAACAGTCGGTTGGTAGTGATGACTTGCAGCAGGAGTCACCAGAAGCTGGAGACTTGTTTATTTTTAATTAACATTTACATTCTACCAGCCGAGAGAGGTGCTGGTTTTACTGGTCAAGACATAATTATATTATGTGATTATTTTACAGGAGAAACCCCCCCAAAAAAAGCGGTGATTTGAAACGTGAAATGAATATCGTGAAAGGATTAAAGTCTTTAATACATTCGCAAGTCATTCAGTAAATCTGTTGTCGATTTTTTTAATTAAAAAAAACTCACTTAACCTCCTCTACTCTTTACTCCACCTGCCAACACACACTTCATAAAATACGGGAGCCGGGAAGGAGAGTCCGCTTTTTTTCTTTTCTTCTTCCAAAAAGCCTCAAAATAAAATAAATAAAATTGTCTCTGTGGTAAACACCTGTTGTATGATACAACCTCTCGTTATCAGTTTTTATTTGAGTCACTTTGGTATTGAGGTTTGGTCTCGGCTATAATAGTACTCAAGGGAGGGAGGGGGGGGGGGGGGGGGGGGTGGGGGGGGGGGGGGGGGGGGGGGGGGGGGGGGGGGGGGGGGGGGGGGGGGGGGGGGGGGGGGGGACCTTTAACAACGTGGGTCCATCCAACGTAAAAAGTGAAGCAATTAAAACATCCAAAGTGTCTTTTTGATTATTATTTTTTGTATGCCCATATAACTATACCGTGAAAAGGGTTACATCATGCACGGTGGACGCGTTGCCTCCTCCTGTGCGTAACAGGAAGTGATTTAGTTTCCAGGCAACAGTCCTCTTACAGAATTTGTTCTTTGGATTTGAGCCCTCCTCACGTTTTTTTTTTAAAATGACATAATCTCCCCTTCACGGTGTATATATATATATATATATATATATATATATATATATATTATATATATATATATATATATATATATATATATATATATATGTGTGTTCAGGTTTCAAATGACAAAAACAAATCCATTTATTACACATTTTCCATGTCACAAATAACAGTACACTCCTTTTCACGGTCGGCAGCCACACCGAGTGGTTGTGTTGGTCCTGCTGTGGTCCTTTTTTTTTTTTTTCTTTCTTTTTTTTAAAGGAGAGAGTTTACCGGTGAAGGTCCGCTCCGAGTCGGGAGGAGGGCATGTGGTCCCGAACCCACGACGAGACACAACACACCGCCGGAGAGAAAGAGACAGAACAAGAGAGAGAAAGCGAGAGCATCCATCCATCTCCTCCTCCTCCTCCTTCCTTCCTCCCCCACCACACACCCCTTCCTCCATTCACCTCCCACTCACTCCTCACACACCGACTCGCTCAGGTCCACGGCGCCACCTCTGGTGAGCCGCCGCATCTTGCTGAAGTCGTGGTCGGTCCTCAGGTAGGAGAGCGAGGGCCCCCCCTCGCTGTGGCTGGCCAGGTCCTGGGGCTGGGCCTGAGGCGGCAGGGCCCTCATCTCGCCGCCGCTGCGCCAGTACAGGGTGTACAGCTGCGGGTCGGACACTCCGAAAGTGGCGGCGCACAGCTGCGCCAGGGCCTGGCTCGTCTCGCCGGCCCTCCACTGCAACGTCCGCACGGCGCTCCGCTCCCCGTCCTGGAACAGTATCCGAACGCACCTCTGGAGGGAGAGAGAGAGAGAGAATATTTACTGTATTCATGCAAAACAGAGGTCAAGAGGCTTATGGAGTGAGGGCAGAAGAGGGGGAGGAGAGAGAGAGAGAGCGGTGATAATCCACTGTGATAATAAAGGAGCCAAAAGGATGCTCATGAAAGACTCTCTGAAACAAAGCTTCAGCTTCCCACACACACATACACACATCCAGCTGGGTCCAAAGAGCTTTATATGAAAATCTGAAAATCATCTTCGGGGGGGAATTGCTCTTTTTTTCCCATGTCGCACGCTTACAGCTTCATTGACAAACTCCCAATTTTAATCCACGAGAGCGCCGTCCACGTCCAAACTCACCGAGTGTTAGTAATCCACCGAGCTCTCTCTCTCTCTCTCTGTGCTGGGGTGGGGGGGGGAAGTTTCCCCTCGAGAGCTCGCATCCAAAACTTTTTTCCGGCGTATTAAAAAAAAAAAAAGGAGCAGAAAAGCTCGATCGAACACGGCGCGTCTCATCAATCGCAACTCTTCAAAGCACTCAGCGACCTCACCTGTGAGCTATTACGCAATGTCAAGCTTCAAGCCACCTACAGACGCCCTCAATGAAAACACACTCAACATAACGCGTTTAACCGACACCACCAAGCTTGAGAAACCATGAGAATCCTCTTCACACACACACACATCCTGCCTGCACACACAACAACACCCCCCCCTCCTCCTCAAACCACACACACACACACACACACACACACATGCACAAGTGGCCAAATATGCTCTTAAAAAAGACAAATAAAAGCACACAGTCAACAGGTCCTCCATCGTCAAAACTTACAGAGTCACTGAGCTCCTCGCCGTCCGTGTGCATATTGTGTTTGCCTGCTTCGATGGGTAGATGCGGCTCAATAAATTTCATGTTATCTGACCGCCCACTTCTTCATAGCACTTGGCTCACTGATCCCGCCTGTGTCAGTGGAAAAACTGGCTGCCGGGTGAGTTAGATCTGCTATTTGAAGCCGGGGGAGAGAGAGAGGCACCACGTGACGAGACAGGAACGCTCGTGGATGACAATGCCCCTTTTTTTCTTCTTCTTCTCTCCGTGTGGCATCTGGTGGGCCCGCTTCACCAAATCTGGGGGGCCCCCGGGGGAGGTGTGTGTGTGTGTGTGGGGGGGGGGGGGGGGGGGGAGTGATAATAGGAGAGTGTGGGTAAAAAGTCAAGCGTATTAGTGCGTGCCCCAGATCGGCGGATTACCTCTAAAAATGTCTAAAGACTAATCCCTGGAAATGAATTTTTTGAACGTGTTCGCACGCAGACAGAGAGAGAGAGAAAAAAAAGGGAAATCCAGGTGTGAGGCTTCATTTGACCTTTGCGCGACCTCTGGGACATTTGAGTGCTGCCCTCCGCTGCAGCAGCGTGCAGTAATACCTGAGATCAAATATGAATACAATGTGGTTGCCCGTTGCCCGTTCTCGGCCTCCACCTGTCGCTGTCAGAGGATAATCGGATGCTCCTCAGCCGGCGTCGCCATCAGTGTAATTAATGTGAAGTTTGACCTCTTTGTGGGGGGATTATCGCCTCGTTTGAGTCGTTGAGTTCAATGAAACACGAAACATGATGTTTGAGTCATGGAAAGAGTTTCTAGTTGCACTAGAGGCTGGAGTCATAAACAATTTGGGGTATTTAAGGCGATAGCCTGAACTTGGAGCAGGTATTTGGAACCACGCAGCCTGCTCCGAGGTATTTTATTACGTGTGAAACATCTGCAATAAAAGGAGCGTATAAGGAGCTGTCAATCACTCTTTTTTTTTTATTACTGGTCGTTTCGAGCCGCACACAAAGCCTTTATTCTGGGATGCTCTGCATCACTAAGCAGAAGCATTAATATAGTTATCCAAAGAGAGCGTTGAGATGGTAAATAGTAAATCACCAACAAAATACGCGCGTGTTATTTTCAATAACAGCAATTCTAACATAAAAACATGAGAGTTCCTGTGTGACAGCTGTAAAGGAGATTAATGTGCAAACCCACACAGGCTATAACACTACAGGTGAGTCTGTGTTGTGCTTCCAACGACAATAAACAACAACACCTGGCACCGACCTGGCTCTGCTGGTTCTCCTTTTGTCTCTGGGCCTCTCGGCTTCGTCTGGAGCTCCACTCCTTCAGCGCCTCCTGGGCCTCCGGGGTCAGGCAGCCCGAGAACGGCTGCTCCCGGTCCAGGCTCTGGATCAGACCCAGGCTGGCGTACACACTGGTCAGGTAGTACCCACCTGGAGACACACACACACACACACACACACACACACACACGCACACAACTTACAGCTTATACAACAACAAAATAGTCTCAAGTGAAGATTTAGAAGAAAATAAAGATGTATTTTTTGATAGTTAAATATGTAATAACTGGATTTTTATTAGTTGCAAGTAATTAACATCTAAATCTGAATTAATTAATTAGGTAATTGAATTGTAAATGCACAGAAAAGTAATTTTCTGAATAAAAACACATTTATATGCTGGATTTCTTAGTCTTCTATAATAGGAAATTATATATATTTCCATATGTTTGCTTTTTGGGCTGTTGTATTGATAAATTGAGGGAAATTGTCACTATTTTCTGACATTTCACACATTATAAATCAATGAATTGAGAAAACCAAAGGCAGATTCATGGAGAAAAAAAAATCTTGAGATGCAGCCAAGTTACTGGCCAAGTGTGGTGGACTGAGTAAAAAAAAAAGAGGTAATTAGCAGTTATTATTATTAATAATTGTGATGAATTTTGACCGAAAACAGCTGCCATGAAATGTAACATGTAAACAGCAATAGAGTAAAAGTTGGTGGCACAATAAATGAAGTACAAACATGAATGTCTGTCCAGGTTTCTTTCTTTCTTGAGTCCAAGTGAAGTCTTCTTTGACTCACGTCTTCAAACTCTCATAAAAGTCATAAAAGTCATAAACTTAAAGGAACTTTTTTTACCAGGGGCGTGACGAGTGCATCCTGTTCTACTGTGTGTCAGCGTTAAGGTCGTAAACGTGAGGAGTTGAGGTCGTACCCTCTCCTCCGAGCCAGGAGGGCTCCAGCAGCTCCATCATGTACTCCACCTCTATCAGGATGTGAGGCCTGTTGCACTCCACGATCACGTAAGACAACGACGGCAGGAAGTCTTCCCAGCTCACTTCCTGTCCTGGAAAAGAAAAGAACAAGAGGACAGTATGAGTGTAAATCTTAGTTTTTTTCATTCCTTTAGCAGGCTACTTACAATTTGGATTCAATTATTTATACATTGGAACAGATTGTAAGGACAGAAAATGGAGCCGTGTGTAGTTATATATATTTTAAACATTCAACTGATTCAACACGATGATGCATCCATCTGCAGCAGGTCGAGCCCTGCAGCTCACACAGAGGCAGTCTGAAGTGCGGAGCTCTTGAAAGTGAAAAGACACTCGCCCCGTTGACCTTCATTCCTTTTACAAAAGAAGCTTTCAAGCAGCAAAGTTCTCTAGGACCGCTTGTTGTGTATATATATATATATATATATATATATATATATATATATATATATATCAAAAGGAGTTGCTCTCACCGTGTAAGGACCCCATGGCCTTGTGCACGCACTTGCACACTTGCAGCAGCAGCAGCACCTTGTCGATGGGGGAGTGCGTCCTCTGCATCAGGAGCAGCTTCTGCTTCACCCGTTCCACCTCGCGGCCGTCGGGGACGCCCGTGCGCACGCCGAGCCGCTCCATGGCGGCGTCCCCCTTCAGGCGGATCAGGTTCTGGGTGAGCCGCTGGCTGCTGCCGTCCTGATTGTGCGACGCCATCAGAGCCTTTTCCAGGTGGGACCTCAGCGGCCGGAGCACGCAGGAGAACATGGCCCGCTCCAGGGCCAGGTCTGAGGACACATGGGGGGGTGGGGGGAGAGGGGGGGGGCATTGTTGTGGCTGAGCCGGAGACAACAGAGTTGTTTGTGCGTTTGTATTCATTTTGTCATTTGCAGGTGGAGAACCGTGTCTGCATATCTAGAGGCGTTGGCGAGGAGCCCAGAGAGGTGTGCTGTTATTGCTGTTGAGTTATTAGTAGAGGAAGAGCGCCTCTCCTCTCCTCGACATTTAAAAACATAAACACAGAGGACATTGTTTCTGCGTTTCTAATAGATGGCACGTGTGATTACATTGTGTTTTTTTACCAACCGACTAAACACAGGAGAAATAATCAAGAGCAGCGTCTTGAGTTCCCTAAAGAAGTAAAAACTCCAGCAGCAGAATACTTTCTGAGGCCCGACGTGACAAACGAAACCTTCCTAACTTTATTTATTGCTGTGCTTCTGTATTTTATTGCATCAGATTGTTCATATTTTTTATCCACCTGAAACTGTCTTTTTAAATCACAAAGTGTGAAAATCCTCCAGTACTCTTCAGGCCCACAAGTTTAACTCTGTTTATGTTTGTTCTTCTTAGCAACTGAAAAGCTAACATATTAATAATTATTATTATTATGATATGTATAATTCATTTTATTTATAATTAATTAATTATTATAATATGTATAATAATAATAATAATAATAATAATATTAATTATAATATTAAGATACAGGGTTTTTGGCCTGACAACAGTGAGGTGTGATACAAAGAAACATGTTACACATGCATGCTCTCACATGTGGAAACACACACACACACGCTCGCACACACACACACACACACACACACACACACACACACACACACACACACACAGACACACACAGTGATTCTCCTGCAGTCAGTGGGCAGTCCTGACTAAGTGGGTAACAATTCTCCAGTGCACACGGTTTTCCACTCATCATCAATATCCTCCTCTCCATCTCTCATGTTTCCCTCCTGTGTAAGCCCCCCCCCCAACCCCCCATCTACATTACTATATCATTCCCCCTTGTGATTAATCATTCCCGCCCTCCATGCTCTGTTTCTCTACCTCCCTCCCTCATCCCTCTCTCTCTTACCAGCTCTTTAGAGTAACAGATTACATGGACTGCAGCCTCGTTAGTTACCGGCCAGTCCTGAGAAATAATGTATTTTTCGGCTTATTACTCGTCGACCTGTAACTGATTACATTCAAAGTATCCTGCTTATTTCTATCCCTCCCTCCCTCCCTCCCTCCCTCCTCCCCTGAATCGTGCTGCTCTTCAAGTGAGCGTGGGACTGTGATATCTTTTTATGATAAACGAGGGGGAGAAAGAAAAAAAAATAGAAAAAAATGCTAATGCCTCCCACCGACGCAATGCGAGATAAATCAGAAACCGAGCGCAGGAAGGAAGGAAGGAAGGAAGGAAGGAAGGAAGGAAGGGAGGCAGGCAGCGGCCGAGCGCTCTTCCCCTGAAGCCTCGGCACTTGCCAGGCAACCATCCATCATCGCACATTTACGCACACCTGCGAACACACACACACACACACACACACACACACACACGCACACACACTCGGCTGCACACAAAGGGAGTCCGAAAAGAAAAACCCACGCACAGGACCGTGTCAAAAGATGTGACTAGAATCCTTCCAGTATTACCCGGCGATAGCCTCTACAAGGATGAGAAGAACCACACTCAGGGCTTTCCTAATGCTGTTTTCTAAATACATAAACACAAAGACCTTGTGAGGCTGCTGAATGAGGCTCTGGGCAGCCCACCGTTTATGAGAAAAGGCCGTCCGTCTCCACGGACTTGCGTCCTCTATTGAATCAGTGTTTTCTAATAGTTCAATGTGACAACACCAAATGATGCAAAAGAAGAACTGTCACAAGGTTTTGGAAGATTGAGCTCAATACGGCACAATCAGCTCAATTCTAAATGGTTATTTCTTCTTTTTAAAGTGTGGAAAATGTATTTTATGTGTAAATTGTTTTACTTTAATTGGAAACACTTTATAATAAGGTGTATTTTATACATTTATATATGTTAAAAGCTCGGAAACACTCTACACAGGTGTTTGTTTCTGCTGTATGAACCTTCCTCATGAATCAACCAATCAGATTGTTTGAGGTCAAAATGGTCGGCCATATCTTCTGGACTAACTCATTAACTTTAATTAGTGGGATTCAGTTTGCGATACTGGACCTCCTCACAAGACATTGTCCATGCTATATATTGTGTATTGACTCTTTCCCCAGGTGTGTGTGTGTGTGTGTGTGTGTGTGTGTGTGTGTGTGTGTTGGCTACCTTTCTCGTTCTCTGGCACCAGCGTCTCAATGGGAGGCTCCAGCTCTCCGCTGTCAAGCAGGCAGCACTTGGCCTGAGACAGAAATAGGCGCAGACCCTGCAGGAGCTGCACGGAGGTCACACGTGACGAGGAAGAGGAGGAAGAGGAAGAGGAAGCCAGGGATTTGAGCACTTCTCTCTGTGCCAGGAGGAAGTCCTGAACCATGCCGCCGAAGATGGAGCGCCTGTCTCTGGACAGCTCCTCCACCAGTCGCGTCAGCCGCTTGTCCGGAGCGAAGAAACAGACGAACGCCTCGCTCATGCGGTGCAGCCCGCCGCGGCCCCGAGAGCGCACCAGCGGCGGACGCGGGTAGAAGTGAGCCCGGGCCTGGGCCGCGCTCTCCGGATCAGAATCCGAGTCGTCCTCGTCGTCCTCGTCCATGCTGCTGAAGGAGCTGCAGCTGTCGAGCTCGGCCAGGGACGGAGCCGGGCGGCGCTCCAGGGACAGAACCGCCACCTCGATGCCTTGGTCCTCAGCCCGGATGGACTGCCGGGCCCGCGGAGCCGCCTCCACGTTTAGGGATGTCTTGATCAGGACAGAAGGGAGTCAGTTGGTTTAAAGAAAGCATGTTTAATTTGAGACATTCGTGGTTGTTAATATCACAAAACATGGAGAGGCTGCTGTGAAGATGCTTTTCTGAACACTCTGGTACTCATAGAAGTGAAGCAATGGTCTAAGAGACTAAATAAAGATGTAAACACGTATTACTTGCGGCACGTGGACGGACGTCACGTCCTCTTCGTCCGCGGAACCCGGTGACACAGCGGGGGTTCTCCTCAGCACCCCGGCCCCGGGGTGAACTTTCCTCTGCGGGTTGCCGCCGGCCTTCTGCAGCCTCTCCGACCTGCCCGGCAGCTCCAACGACGAGGGCGGCGAGTAGGAGCCGATCCCCTCCAGGGACAGGTTCATGGAGGACTCGGAGAGCCGGAGCCGCATGCTGCGCTTGAAGCGGTGCCGTTTATTGGAGGCACTGTGGTTCACGAGTTGAGGCTGCTACAGAAAAGAAAAGGAACCTTTCTATGCATATTCTGATCCTATGATCCACGTGAGCGGAGTCCTTAAACGCACCCTTCGCTACTCACCATGCTGACCTCCAGCTGTAGGAAGAGCGGGTTGATGAAGCAGAGCTTGCCTGGTCTACCCAGGGCCACCGACGACCTCTGACCCTGGCGGCCGATGGTCGACGCAACCGGGTCCACCGGTCCGTTTTGGATCTCCGAAGCCGTCGGTATGCTCCAGAATTCTAGTCCGGAGGGAAAGCGGAGAGTTTGGATACCGACGTTCTTCCAGCTACACATTCAATAACTGTAGATGGGATCTTTTCTGTCAGGGGGTCGCCAAAGGTATTGCAGCTCATCCTGCGGGAGGGCATGAATGTCTGTACTTGCATGAGAGGCGCTCCACTGTACCTTGTCCCATGTGGGAGATGGCCTCCAGCTGCCTGTGCGTGGTGGCTTTAGCGATGGCCTCCGGTAGCTGTAGCGGGAAGGGCAACACATCTCTGCCGACGAGGAAGAAAATCAAAATGAAACCCTGAGGACGTGTGTGCGGCAGAAGGTCTCGGCTTAACGACATCGGGTGCATTGCACGGGTAAAAGTATGCGGACACCCCTACGTGATTGATGCACATCGCCACTCTTCTGGGAAGGTTTTATTCAACGTTTCGGGGACCTGGCTGAAGGGATTTGCTGCCATTCAAGTGAGGTCGACCTGAGCAATAAGGTCTGCTCAAAGGTCAGGGCACGCACAACAGCCTGCCCACATACTTTTATCCGTGCCGGGTTTCAGGCTCAACATTGCATCACCTGCTGATGCAGTAGAAGGCCACCAGTCGGCACAGGTCGGGGAAGGTGAGCGCTGAGCTCTCCAAGGCGAATGCTGGTAGACAGAAGAGAGAAAGTGTGACTGACAGCTTGTTCGAATCGAACGGGGGAAACAATGGCGGCCTCAGGACTTCACCCGGAGAGTGTGTGAAACCCGCGAAGCCCAGGAATGCAGTGTGTGTGTGTGTGTGTGTTGTGTGTGTGTGTCCCAGCTTGTTTCATATACTCACTGGAGTCCTCCTCCCCGATGAAGCACTCCTTAACAGAGGAGGCACTCTTGTCCGCCGTCACTCTCAAGCACAGCACCTTCCTCTGGCTGGAGCTGCATTTACGCACCAGAAAGGTCTGGAAGCGCCGACGACCGCCACAGAAACAAGAGGAGAGAAGAAGAAAAAAAAGCGTAGGGATGTGAAAAATATATTTTTTTCCGGAGGAGGCAACAGATGGTGCGAATAGCAATGTAATGTACGAGATAATAGCAAGATATATCCCATAAACATTAGCTACCAGTGCGGCGTCAACGCCTGTATATTCATATTTCCAAAAATGTTGAGCTATTCCTTTCAGTGTGATTTAACGAATTAAAGTTTAATTCGTTAAATCCCTTCTTTAAATAAGGTCACGTGACTCAGATAACTGACATGTGGTCCGTACCCCAACGGGCTCCCGAAGCAGGGCGTAGAGGGCGGAGTCTCGGTTGAGTGACAGCTGCAGCCACACGGGGTGTGTGAGCAGCAGGCGATCCAGGACGCTGAAGACCCGCTGGGAGCCCCGATGGGCGCCGCCCGTCTCCTGCATCTGCAACACACCGTGTTTCACGCCGAAATATTCAATAACCGGCGGATGAGTATATCTGTCTGCAATGATGTCTGTGTTTTCACATTGAATAACGTGTGTCCACGAGGTCGTTGTGACGCTCTCAGCTTTTTCTCTCCGTACATCTTTTGTCAATGAGTAAACTGCGTATATGATATTTATGACACGCAGTTCCAGACTGTGGCCCCTGAAAGCTGAAGTGAAGCCTACGCACTCGAGAGTGTGTGTGAAGGTGAACACACACACACACACACACACACACACACACACACACACACACACGCACACACACAGGTGGAGCTATAGCGCTGTACACTGTGTGCTTATTACTGATACACAACTTATTGCTTGGATTGAATTTGGCTTCATCAAAAGTTTGTTTATTGTGTTGCGCTGGAAAGATGAACCAGATAAAGTGAAATGCACGCTACTTTGTGTTTATATATATATATATATATATATATATATATATATATATATATATATATATATATGGTTAAGAGGATGACAAACCGAACAGGCCCAGAACACCTGTCAGCTGACTCAGGTTTCAAACTAAGTTAAAGCACCTTATTTGTTGTGAAAAAGCACCTTAACTGTCAGAGTTGTTGTCCTCTTCCTGTCTTCACAACAACAACAGAACACAATCAACGTGTTTGAAGTCAGACTTTCTGGTAAGAAATGCACCGTTAAGATCATTCAGTCTGAACTCTGTGTGCTTTCCTTGTTTTTGTTTTTCACATTGAATCACATGCTCTCTCTCTCGATCTCTCTCTCTCTCTCTCTCTCTCTGTGTCTCTCTCTGACTTGTTCTTCATCTCTCATATTCTTTCTTTCTCTTTTTTTCTATCTCTCCCTCTCTCTCCCTCCCTCTCACCATTATCTGCATCTATCCCTTTCTCTCTTTCCCTCTCTCTCCCTCCCTCTCTCCCATTTTCTCTCTCTCTCTCTCTATCCATTTCTCTCTCTCCCTCTCCCTCCCATTCTCTATCTCTCTCTATCCATCTATCCCTCTCTATCTCTCTCTCTCTCCTTCTCTCTCTCCCTCCCTCTCCCTCTCTCTCTCTCTCTCTCAGATGGGCTTGCTGCTAGATGTCACACTGTGTGGGCTGCCGGCGAACGCTTGTGAGCGTAGCAGCAGATGGTTGCCATAGCAACCTGGGCCTACACATCCTACCAGGCATTCCCACTCAGTGAAACACCCATTCGCTGACAAGATGTGCGCGCACGCACGAACATGCCCACAACACACCCAGACACACACCACACACGCACACACACACACACACACACACACACACACACACACACACACACACACACACACACACAACATCTCAAAAGGGTGTGTACAGAGGTGTTTTAGTTATTTCTTTTCTTTTTTCTCCACAAAATACAATATGACAATAAAATAAATAATAAAGTGAGGGGCGTTCGTAATCTGTACTCCTGTTTAGTCGCTTCCTCCCTCACATCAGGGCACCAAAAGTCTAGCAATGACTGCGCTCAGAAGCAGCCGCCTGTTTCAGCGATATTAGAGGAAGCATTTGAATATTGTTTTCATTCAATAACACATTTAAATTGTTCACATCATCACCTCCTGCAAGTTATTACATAACTCTTCCCCTCCTCCCAGGGAAAGTTATCTGAGAGCCGATCTTCTCTCTATAGGACCATTAGCAGGTTGCGGTAAAATAACATTAAAGGGATTAAGAACGGCAGACAGCGATCAGAGGAGGGTTGTGTAGGGTTATGGTTAATAATCACAGGTTGGTTCTGGCAGCTGAAAATGAGAAAACGGATGGTTCAATAAGAGTAATTAACATAAGGAAAATGTGATGTGTACTGTATAGACGGTGTGTGTGTGTTGTACAATTCTGTCCAGCTCAAAGATGGCGGGATACTTCTTCTCCAAGGATTTTGCAAGAATTTCCTTGTTATGTGTATAAGTTCTTTCGCTTTTGACAATCAATACATTTATTTGTGAAACTTAACTTTGTTCAATTTTTTTTCACTCTGCAGTCGAACAGATTTATTTGTGAAATATTTTCTAATGTGTGAAAGTTTTTGCTGTTTGCTGTGTTAATTTTTTTAATGTAAAAAGTTGGTTTCCTCAGATGGAAGTCCCAATCGGTTGCCAATTCCTCAAAATGTCCGCCCTAACTGTCGAGGCCTCGTGCATATTTACTTTTTTTTTCCTTTTTTAAAGCTGCGAGTGGGCCTGCAGGGTCACCGCATTGAGTATCACACACACACGCACACACACACACACACACACACACACACACACACACACACAACCATACAAGGCTGTAAGACTTGCGAAAAAGAGCGAGAGGGAGCAAGACCCTTGTGTTTCGCTAGCCATTTCCAGGTCCGCCTTACATAAAATGCAACACTGCCCACATGCACACACACGCACACACACACACACACACACACACACACACACAGACTTATGTAATTCAGTCAGAGAAGGAGAGCCACACAGAGAGGGAGAAACAGAAGAGAAAGATAAAAGAATGATGAAAAGAAGACAGAAAAGCCTGAGAAATGAAAGCTAGGTAAGGAGGTAAGGAGGTAAGGAAACCACAACTCCGGCGGGCCCAGTGGCGCTGAGGTTCAAGCTGGCAGCCTGGAAGCGTAACAAGCAGAAGGAGACGCACCCTGTATATCCAACAAGGTGTTTCTGCACCTGAGGGCAAACCCAGCGGGACGGAAAGCCTGATGCCTGCTGAGCGCAGTGAGGACTAACAAGTAGATGAGAAGACAGTTAGGATGAAGGGAGGATGAAGGGAGGAGAGGAGTGCTGAGCCCAGGACTGAGAATCTGTGGGGGAGTTGAGGAAAAAAAAAAAACCACTTAAATTACGTTCCCTCTTCTGGGGGACACGCTCAGAAGAGGGGGAATTGGCTCGTACAGGCCAATCCGGAGCGAGCGTTCCCAACCATGTTCCGCGGGCTGCTGATGGGCACTTTTGGAAAATGTTGACTGACTGCTCCAGAAAAAACCTGACTAGCTTACGACCTTTCTAGCAGAAGAGATGAGAGATTTTGGGAAGGAGATGCAAAACCATGGACAGAAGGACTGACGGAGGAGCGATGACGGATCGATGGAGTGACTCAAGACACTCACAGAATACCTGTTCCTCTCTCTCTCCAGCGAGATCTGAGAAAGCATAAATAGCAGGTGTCAAATTGACATTTTCAAGGTGTAATTCGAGCAGCTTATAATAAGTATAAGTATAACATCACCAGACGTTCACCCGTCGCACACCAAAGTGTCACGCGTCTGTTCGTCCGATACCTGCGCACGTTGTCAGAGAGAGTAGAAGGTGTTTTAAGGCAACAGGAAAGTTAAGTTGAGGCTGAAGATGATAATAATAAGAAAACACACGGGGGAAACATTTTAGGATGGAAGAGATCACGGACCGGGAGCAGCTGCTCACCGGCAGGCTCAGTCTGGTGCAGATGGACAATGTCATGGTGTCCAGATTGGTCCACCTCCAGACCGGCGCCCCATCTGGTTACAGATAAGCACAACAGACTTGTAAACGGAGAAGAAAAATGGGCCTTAAAGGGTCTTGATTGGTTTAATTAGCAGCCGTGACATCGACTCCAGGTGTTGGAGCAGGAAGAGGAGGAAGGGGCGGGGCCTGATTTGGCGATTTCGCGGCTGGTTTTCTATTGCAAGATGCTCCCCAGTTTTTGTTTCACTTTTTATATTTTTAACTTATTTAAATGCTCCTTGAAAAGCGTTGTGTTGCTCACATTGTTTCATTCCATTTTCTTTTAAAGTCTAGAAGTTTCCTTCATTTAAGGGAGGTTATCAAAGAAAATACTTAATTAACCTTCTTCTCCATTTGTTTACGGTTTGATTTCTCACATCCGGCTTTTTATACAGTATAATGCATGCAAAAAGTATAAAAACATAAATAAATATACCTGTCCTTAAAGTTACACGGCAGTGGACAACCTCCCTTAACTGAAGCCAAAGGCTCTACTCAGGGATTTGTGTAGATGGTGGTATCCATAATGATGGAGCTAAGAGTGAAGAAAGACTGGCCTTCACGCCGCAATGCATTCTGGTCTCTCAGGACAGAGCCGGAGGGGAAATGAATACCTCTCCCTCTTCCGAGATTACTTCTGCTGATGTTTCTGCTTCTCGCGTTCACACAAACTCAATTGTAGCCGACTCAGCGATAAATCACCTGCGCCGCTCATTGCGTTTTGGACCAGTTATCCATAACTAAATAAGTCTGGAGACGGTAGCGGAGGCTCCTGAGAGAGCAGCAGAGGGAGGATGAGGAGGAAACAGAAGCCTGCACGACATGTCCCGCCCCCTCGACACCGAGCCGATGGGGCCACACACACACACACACACACACACACACACACACACACACACACATCTCTGCTTATCCTTCAAGAATGTGGGCTCCAGACGGCGGCGTCGTGCACTTTGCTCATTGTCACGTCACATACGCTATTTCCATCTGGAGGTGTCTGACAAGCAGGCAGTTAACACAGCACTTATCAATTCACACCTTTTTTTGGTGCTTTATTTTGATATTCTTATCCTCTTTCATTCTCGTAAAGATTTTTTTTATATATATGTGATTGGCAATTTGACCATAATCTCCTTATCACGATATCGGTCGCTTCATATCTCCATGAAGAGCACGTTTTCTGGTAGTTCAATGAACAATGACCATGTGAATTAAATACTTGTTAAACTGAGTATTTTCTCATTTAATTAACTCATAATAATCTTATTTTTTGGAGAGATTTGTGTTAGTATTTGCTTGTGATCATCAATTCAGAGTATCACGATATCTGGATATATGGTTTCGTCACAGTGGGATAAACTATCGTATTGATTTATATTTCACTTCCACATGATGCAGTAATCCTTTCATCTGTTTTTCAATTTAATTCAATTTTAATGTAGCTTTTGTCAACATTTCTGTCTTTTATGTCATTATTTTACATTTTTTGCAGAATTGTATGTATGTGTTGTATTTTAAGACTAATTATACCTCCCATGTACAAAGTTTGAACCCTACTGTGGCCAAATGGATATATGTTTGTTTTATTAAAGAACAAAAAGGGATAATAATTACTGATAAAGCTGCGATGCTCGGATAATATTTGACAGCTTGGTGAACAGCAGTACGTTGGGACTGAATTATATGAAGTTTATCTCTATGGTTTGATTCATGGCCGTCATTAACGTGGACAATATGCCCACCAACACCTCAAATGCCCACTCATTAAATCACGGTAACTTGAATCTTTAGCGCATGCAACTGCAGGATATGAGAAAAATATGCGTTTAACATTGTTTAATATTGTGATCAGGACATTAATGGACATTTTTAATCGAAATAGTGTACTCAATTCTACCTTTGTGCATCTTTTCATATACTTTAAATTCCTTGTTGTCTCTTTCTTCTCAACACAAACGGCACCGATAAAAAAAAGTTACATTTTAAAGTGAAGTTTTCTACTGATACTCTTTTTCATTTAACAGCAAAACTCCCCGAGTGCAATATCGCAGTCTTTTGCAATGTGTTTAATGGCGCAAGTTGACCTGGCGTAACTGGTAACTTCCTGTAGTTACGCTACAACCAGCACGCTCTAAATCATACTGGTTGACGGATACCAGCTAGAACCTTTCCGGAGCAACTTTCTCTGACATAACAAACTCGTTGATCATGCGTTAATGAGCAGCGGTTGTTTCCTTCGCAAACAAACTTTGTCTTAAACACAACAAAACAACAACCGCTGTGTACTTATTATTCATCTCTATTCATTGTGTTTGACGCCAACCACAAAGCGTCAGACTGTAAATCTCTCATTTTGCATAAGAGTGACCGTGATGAAGGCTAAGTATAGCCAGCAGCCCATCAGTGCATGCGTAGGATGACTAATGGAACAACATAATTGCAGTGGGCTATAAGTATCCACAGGGGGCAACAGGGGCCTGCTGACTGATGACAGGTGTCCGTTTGGATGCCTGCTGCAAAAAAGCGCCGTAGCGATGGCACTCAGGGCCAGTGACAAGGAAGTGAGAGCTGTGTGTTACTGTGTGTGTGTGTGTGTGTGTGTGTGTAGAAGTTGTACAAAGGCATGTGAGTCAGAAGTAACACTGGGACTCTAGGAGAGAAGATGGCCCGTTAGCATAACTGTGAATATTCATAATTTTAGAAGCATACCAGTGAACTGGTGCAGTGATTCACCAGAAGGGGCATTATCACAAATAATTATGTCAGACCAGTGGTGTGTGTGTGTGTGTGTGTGTGTGTGTGTAAAAGACACGGGGATAGAGAAGCTATAGCAAACCATCATGATGTCATCATTGTGTGTGAAAACCTACTTGGCAATGAACCCCTTTCTGATTCTTTTTTTTTACATTCTTTCTATTTTAATTTGACATCGGAATTAAATTAGAGTAGAATTTAAACAGTCATGTAATGTGGGGCCACCTCGTGGAATTAACAACATTTTGACAACAGCGAACATTCAGATTTTCTGTAAACAAAAGCATATGCGTTTATAATAATGTGAAAGAAGCTCACAAATGTATTAAACTTGCTATAATCAACAGAGAATTATCCTCTGACAGTTAGCTAACTCAGCTCGTAACAGCGTTTTAGCATCTTTTAACGTGCGTTTGGCACACAGATTATTTTAACTTCATTATTTACGTTCACTCTTTAACGGCGGTTATTGTCAGCAAAAAAGCGCTAAAGATCCTCTGTATGCGACCTGCAATTTGCAGATAAACGGCTATTCAGCAACAAGTTAGCAAACAGTCGATTTAGCTAACGCATTTACGTTAGCAGCTGAAAAGCCTAATATTCCCCTCGGGAGTTCATAGACACCAAACATTGAGGTAAAACTGAGCTAATTCAGCACTATGAAGGTGTTTTAGCATAACGTGCTCTTTGCTCACAATTAAATTAACTATTTATCACACTTATCAGCGGTTATTATTAGCAAAGAACCTCTAAAAATCGACTGTATGCGACCTGCTCAGCACCGAACAGTTAGCATACAGTTTTTAGCTAACATTCCAATAAAGATCCACTTAAAATATTGATTAAAAATGATTGTATTATGTTTTCAGTTGATTTAATGGTGTTAAACTAAACTTCAACTTCTTAAAAAGTTATTTTTTTCATTTTGAACTTCATTCTCGAACTAAATATAATTTTAATTATTAAAGTTAGCTTTGCCTAAAAGGACGCTAACGCTGGTGAATTAGCCGTGTCGTCGTTGTAAAAACTGGGCGCCGCTGTTTTTTTATTAACTGCTGATTGAAAAAAGTTTTAACTGATGTGTTTGTTACTTTAACTAAGTAATGACTTGTGAATATTTATCACAGTGTCTTGTTTTTCTCACCTTGCTTTTGAGCATTTGTTTTTCGTATGAAGGCTTCACTTGGCTTGCAATGCCATATCCGATAACAGGTCATCCGATCTCGCATTGAGTTTTTAAAATTTTATTTTTCTCACAATAAGCCGAGGAAACTTGCCAGAATAACAATCCAGTTCCAATCTATCCACTTATCTCCTGTGAAATAGAAAAATTAAAATAAAGAAAAAATAAACTTTTTCCAAGATGCTGTCACTTACTGTCACTTCTCAAAAGACAAAACAACTGCAATAGTCTCACCATGCTGTCAGGGTTTTCACACTTATTTATATATTTAAAAAAAAGAATGGATACCAGCCTCAAGTGCTTGGGAAAACACTCACATTTTCGAAAAAAATAAAATTGACAGGCATTGTGAATAATTCGTAAAGGACTGAGAGCTTAGAATTAATTCATTTAATGCGACTTTAAAAGTTTTTTGGTTTTCAACGTTGCATGTCCTGCCTTCAATCTGTTTTGACCTCCAGATGACTAATGACGGGTCGACATGAGGACCACTTAAAATAAAAGCATATTTTTATAAAGGACCGTTAGATAATGTCATGGTTTTCCATACGTGAGTGTGAATAATACCTCATAAGGGAGAAAATAATTTAGTGCTTTTTAAAGTTTTGTTAGGTATGTTTTGAGTAGATATTTGGTTAAATCAAGGGCTGCAAGATGTTGTGTTAATTTCCCGTTTAACTGCCTTTCGAGGCCTTGTTTATTATTTTTCAGGGTCATAAGTTTATTTCCTCTATATTAGGAAAGATCAATTAAAAACTAAAGATGTTTTTCCCCCCAAAACAAATAAAAAAACATGAAAGGTCCATGGGTAAAGAGGGGAAAAAAAGACGCATTTTTAGGTATTTTGCCCATTTTGCGCCATAACAATCTGACTTTATTCCATTTGCTTTCTACACCCTCGTACAAATCTCCCGAGCGTATTCTCGACGATGACCGATGAGGAATCTCTTTCATCCTCCATTTTCAGATTGTGTTAGAGTGACCACATGAGGACAAAAGCCTGCATTAATACTCTGTTCTCTGGGGGCGAGCCAAGTCAGATCTCTTCCTTTTCAAGTTATGCGCTTTTATTAAACTCTTTGAAGCGTTTTCTCAAATCTTTTAGGGTTTTTACGATGCTTTAACACAATTAGGGAGAGTATTTTTGGTATTGTTGACGTCCACATTGTACCTAACAACCTTATCAGTGTTGTGGCTGTCTCATCATCTGATATTGTATAATGAGGAAAATAAGTGCATTGAATATATTCTAGACACAACAATATGGTAAGAGAGGCAATTTAACCTACATTTTATGTAATGTTAAACTAATTTTAAGGAGAATGTCAAAGGTGTATGTGGTCACACATTGTTTAGGTTTCATAAACAGCAAAACCCTCAATAACTGAGATTCTTAACAATTCTTTAACTGACTGAGGGTCCTGTTGGTAACCATGGAAATAATAAATGTGCTTCACAGTTGCTTATCTCTAATTCACACTGAAAACTTGAACGTGTGTCAAGCATCTGCACATAAACGCACATAAAACTCTAAAATGAGAACATATTTACAACTGGAAAAATGTCCCCATTTCTATCACATTACAGAACTCGTTTCACAAGACTGACCAGTTACATATTTAGGAAAATATTGGAGAAAAAAGACCTAGAAATTAGTGGCGAATTAAGCCATGAAATAAAGTGTCACCCCATTTCAATATGAATTGAAAATATCTTAAATTAGTTGAGGCTGCTTTTGTTCTAACTCTTCTTGGGACAGTGTTCAATAACTGTATATATGTGACATTAATAATAGAAACCACTGCTCAAGTGTGTTCAACTGAAACTCTTCACAGTCACAAGTTCTTCTCACATTGCCAGACATTATTATTTTACACGAAGTATAGCTGCTATATATATATATATATATATTTTTTTTTTCTTTCTTTTTCTTCTGTTGTTCAAAATGGTGACCAAGAGCTTCAGGACTAATGTCCAACTCTGGATCTGCGTTGTGTTGCATGACGGTGATGATGGTGGTGATGGTGGTGGTGATGGTGGTGGTGGTGATGATGGTGGTGGTGATGATGGTGATGGGGGAAGCCGTAGCCATGAGTCAGGTGACCGTAACGTGCCTGCGCACCACTTGCAGCGCAGAGGACAGACTGCTCAGCAGAGGGACTGAACTCTGGCCAACAGCTCTGAGCGTCATGCCCGGGCTCACTGCGATCACACCCCTCCTACACAACACGGGGCAGAACGCAGCCCCCCTACACACACACACACACGCACACACACACACACACACTAAAATGCACAAACACACACATTCCACAGACTTCGTGTTAGGCTGCATAAGGACTTGTAAAGCAATCAGTCCTGCTCAGGGCCTCATCTGCATGAGTTAAACAAAAAAACAACAACAACAACTCAATAACCCCCCCTCCCCCCTACTCCCAAAGTCATCAGTTAAGTCACCAAAACGCCACTTACAGTAATGTGCTTCTCAGATGTAACGAGCACAACAACAGCGAGGAAGTGGGAACATCGCATCCACTCCCACGCAGGCAGGATGGCACTTCAGTTTTAAAGTTATGTAACAGTCCGCTGGTGTGAGATTACATTCACTTTGCCCCTCAGAGGGAATCGAAGGATCAGGATACTCAAAAATGGAGGAAAACAAAAGTACGAGTGGCTAATTGAAACACGACTCTGGCTGGTAAAAAAGAAAAAGAAAGAGGTGCAGCTCGGACACAACACAGGTGCATGAATTACATTAGTTCACGGCTAAAGCTGCGAGAAGAAAATGAGCATATTTTAGTTGGAAATGCTGCATTCAGGCTCAGCCGCATGGGAATTCTGAACTTCTGCTCGAGGGGGAAATAATGAAAACGTGAAGGCTCCGTTCACGACCCCGAGCATGAACCTATAGTCTCCTACAATTAAACCAAGTCACTATTCTTCTGGCTGTGCGACCCCACCGCCACACCCCAGCCACGACCCCGCCCCCTCTCATGATCACTAATTGCTTAATTGGCAGAGCTCTAATGTCATAAGACACACACACACACACACACACACACACACACACACACACATGAATCACTAGAGCAGCATTGTTTACCAAGACGTCGCCTGTCGACCGGAAACCACGTTAAACAACACACGCCAACGCGCTTTGAACTTGAGAATAGAAAAGAGACCTTCAAAGGGAGGAGAACATTATGAATACGCATACTGTAGCCCGCAGCCATGCGTGCGCGTGGCAAACTCTCCAGGAGCTCCCGCTGCATCCTCCACTTCTTCGGAGTCTATTTGTAATATATATATTTTTTCACAACACAAATTCCGTTTTTCAATAATAACTTACCTTCTCTCTGACGGGTGGGAACAGGTGCTGCGCGGCGCTGTGCGCGTGGTCTGCAGCCTAATTAGGCGTCCGGGAGAGAGAGAGAGAGTTTTTAAATGGGCACGGTATGAAAAGACGGTGATGAGCCGCGGAGTCCGAGCACCATGCTGTTTGAACACCGAGCGTGTCAAGGAAATGCGCACAACTCTGGTGACAAGGCGGAGGAGCGCATCTTTAATTCTGTGTGAGCATCTGAAGTGAGACACGGTCACAGTGTGTGTGTGTGTGTGTGTGTGTGTGTGGGTCCCCCACCTCCCGCCCCCCTGACTCTGACACACTCACACGCCAAATCATACCCCCAAAAAATATATATTATTTTGACCACTTTTGTCAAGTAGGGAAATCATAATAAAAAGAGGGTGTTTCCGGTTTAAGTGCCTTAAGCAATATAGTGTAGTGATGAAGTATAGGAAGTCAAACTATAACAAAGATGATGATGATTGCATCAAATTTCATATTTTTTTAATAAAATATGTATTTGAATGCCCTTAAAAAACCCATCTCATCCTCATTCTCTTGTGTCCACACATCCTGCATTACATAAAATACTTAGACTGTGAAGGAGGGAGCGCACAGCTGGTCTGAACATGCTAATTGAATCATTATGTATCAATCATGTTAATTATAAATATCACAATCCTCTCACACGTTGACCATTAAAAAGCTGTTAAACACGTCATTTAACCGGAACTGGACTTTGACGCACGGAGGGCTTTTTTTTTTTTTTAAGATTTTTTTTTGGGGGGGGGGTTGCTAGAGCTATTTCTGGACTTTCTGTTGCATCCAACATTATTTTATTACATCTTTTACAGGTGAGGGACTGCGGTACCGCTTCTGCTCGCTGGAGGGCGCCACAGGCCGCGATTAGCTCCACGAGAGCTCCAACGTGATGATCGATCACATCCTTCTCGCGCCTGCTTTCATGGAAATAATAGGTGGACATATATATATATATATATATATATATATATATATATATATATATATTTTATAGGTTTATGCCTGATTCAACACTCACAAATGAATGTACAGCGTATTTATCCGCATACTTTTAGCCTCAAATTGTGATTCAGACTTAAAACTCTCAAAATAAACTTTGATACGCGGTAATGAGCCTACTTTCACAGCCTACTTTTAAATTTAATTGCAGTTTGTTGGCGCTCTGCCAGCTCCAGGTGTTGTTTGGTGTCTGGCAGCGGATCATTATGGTCTGGGCCTCGGCCACGCATCTTATGAGCACAATGGTTCCTCTTTGATTTAATCGGGTTTGTTGTTGTTTGTCCCCAGCGAGGCTTGTTTTCTTGGCATTGTCAGGCCTCAGCTACACTCATCCTCGCAGATCAATGTAACTGTGAAATCCGTTTTGGAAATCATGACAATGACACTTACAAACTGAGGGCACGAGTGACCGAGGGAGTGTTTTGAATGTTTTCCTCTGTGGTTTTAGTAGATTTCTGCTCATGGTTTGTACACAGAATCCTATAATATTAACATTTCTTGAACGCTTCATGAAGAGCTGCAGCCACCAATTTACTGAACAAATACAGATGTCATGATTCATATTCATATTTAATTTATTCAATGACTGCTCAATTATATTACTATTTAAAGTGCCGGTGTGTGGCATTTTGAGGTATTGATTAGCAGAAAAGGAAGATAATACTATGTTATCACTACTGTATAATCACCTGAAACCAAGAATCATTGCGTTTTAATTAGCTCAGAATGAGCCCTTCACATATATATATATACATATATATATGTTGCACCACCATGTTTCTACAGGAGCCTAGAAGGGACAAATCCAGACACTGCACGCCTCCTTGCTCCCAACGTGGTGTTATTATGGCGATAATGACCCATGTGCAAAACACACAGTATTACCATGGTTCCTCTCTACCATGGCAGCTTGGAAAGGGAGGGCTGAGTGGACGATGATTCAGTTGGATGCAATCTGCAAGCTCACCACTAGATGCCACCAAATACTCCGTCTCTTTGAACTGAGCGCTTCTCTTTCAGTGACATTCCTCAGGCGACCGACAACCAAACACAAGTCACTAAAGCTTTGTCTCTGTCTCCCTGCAGGGCTGCAGTTCAGGATGACATCATTCTTTCCAGGAGCTTTCTTGAAAATCACAGCCCCGCAAAATGAAGCGTGAAATGCCGATTCAAAACAAATCAGTGTGAGACGCAGCTGAAGAGAAAAGCTGTTAAATGGACCTTGTGTTTGGGTTCTTTACACAACACACACACACAAACACACACACATAAGTGTAAGTGTTGTTTCAAAGTCGTGCCCAGGCTGCCAGAATAACAGTATGAAAAAATACTGATTTATTAATCTATTTATTACATAATTGTTGGTTCTTAACAGACATGACAGCATATGTTTTGACGACGGTGCTTGAGGAAAGGTCAGGGGGTCACCACAGTCAGCAGGATTTATCCTCTGGGGAACGTGAATGTCCGTACAAGACCTTGCACGGCGGTCCATCTAATAGTAGCCGAGCTATTCCACCCGAGCAGACAGGCGTGGGCGTCCATTGAGCCACGGCCATAATAGAGCCGTGACCTCAGCGTCCCCGGTGGTGGAGACGACCCGGCTAATGTTGACTCCGTCTGTATTTTCGGGGGGGTTTCTAAATTACAAAATTGCAGGCTCAAAATGATGTCTGCAGTGAGGGACGTTTTTGATGTCTCCAAATAGCGAAGCTAATAACGCCGTGACCCTTTCCCTCTGTGCACTCTCCGCCACATATAGACATCTACATTTCATATGTAATATGAACTGGTTTCTGATCAAACTGGCACAGGACACTGGATCCCTCCGAGGTCAGGAGGGTGCGATGTGCTTTCTTAGCGCCTCGTTCTCTCGAGTCGCCTGGAACGCCTTCAGGGGGAGGAACGCCGCGTGGGCTGTCAGTGTTTCATTCCCGGGCGTTGGGACGGCTCCCCGCCCTCCGCCATCTTTCACGAGCCGGATCACCGAGGGCCGAGTGGAAAAATCACTAGTGTGGCAATCTGCAGCCGGTCGGAAAAAAACCCCAGCGGCGTCGAGCTAATGCTAATTAATTGGAACACACACACACACACATTTCCTTTCTGCCCTCTTGCCTTCTCTCTGCACACACACACACACACACACACACACACATGCTGCCCACAGCCTTTCAGAGTGTGAACTAAAATGGAAGTGATGTGTTGTGGTGTGCAGAAAACATCTCTGACTCACAGAGAGAGAAATGAGCAGAGACACGGACACTGCTCATGTAAGATACTGTCAGTGTGTGTGTGTGTGTGTGTGTGTGTGTGTGTGTGTGTGTGTGTGTGTGCGTGCGTGTGTGTGCGTGTCATTGTGTCAGAAACTGTGTGCAGGCTCATATCATATGCTGTGCGGCGGTCACGGAGACAGGCGAGTGTGTTGCCGTTCACAGCTCTCCGTCTCGGCTTCCTCCAGGTGAGATGACTGACAGGTAGCCAGCACAGTGTTCAGCACAGTGTTCAGGAGATTCCCGTACGCCAGCGCGTGCTCGTCCATTTTTAACTTCCAGCCTTCGTTGCAGTGGAGGATTAAAGCCGGGCCTCCACTCCAAATGTGACTTCTGGTGAGCCGGACGCTCGGAGCAGCAGACGGACCGCGTGGTGACGTTTGAGCCGCTCATCCGAATTAAAACGCCCGTGTCGACGCATGCAAATTCACATTTCCCTCTCTCTCTCTCAGAGATGAGATGCAGAACGCGGGATTATGTGTTTGCCATCATTTCTATGCAAATGTGTCTGATTTACATGTCGGCTGCACGGCATGGTAAGCTCTTGACGAGTCAGTCAATACGAAGCCCAGACACTGCTACAAGCCCACAGAACTTATACTGTGTTTGAGAAGATGAAGTGGTCACGTGACGTGGTAACGACCTGTCAATCACAAGGTAGCCACGCCCTAAAGCATACGCTGCTTTATGGTTTATTTTACTGTGGACATGACCACAATGGGACCACAATGGGACCACAATGGGACCACAATGGGACCACAATGGGACGATAATGGGACCACAATGGGACCAAAATGGGACCACAATGGGACCATAATGGGACCACAATGGGACCACAATGGGACCGTAATGTACTAAATGAGCATCATGACGTATTGAAGAAGACTTGAAACTAGATTGAGGTCATGAACTCATGTTTACAACGTTTACTGAGGGAATGGATCGAGTGAGACGGAGAGCCATTTTCCTTGTAGACTTCCATACGGTCGAAAGCGGTGCCCCCTGCTGGCCATTAGCAAGAATGCAAGTTGAAGGCACTTTGCACAAGCTGTGCGTAAAACACGACGCTCAAGACATCTAGAATATTTAAATTGGATTCATAAACACGTGGTATTGAACACACACACATAGATGATATTCCATTTGATAAATGAGGTCAATTTGACATCTTTTGACACCCTTCAAGTGCTCGAATGAATGAAAGAAGTGAGACATTGGAGACGGCGGCCGCTCACACGTGCCAAAACAACACGTGCCCCGACGCTCCCGCATTCGCATTTCCCACAATGCCCCGGGGGGAGGGGGGGGGGGGGGGGGGGGGGGGGGGGGGGGGGGGGGGGGGGGGGGGGGGGGGGGGGGGGGGGGGGGGGGCGGGGGGGGGGGGGTCAGAAGAGCTGACTCTCGGCCTCCCTTCATCACAGACCAGCGGCCCGGTAGACGGCGTCGAGTTGACGCCTCGATCGCGTCTCTTCTAAGAAACTGACGTCTGAGTCACAGCGTCGGGACCAAACAAGCGGAATCAGGAATAAGGATGCAGGAGAGGAGAGGACAGGAGAGGAGAGGGGATGAGAGGAGAGGAGAGGGGATGAGAGGAGAGGAGAGGGGATGAGATGAGAGGAGAGAGTTAGGCCAGGGCCTACGTGATCGCCAGTTAATCCTCAGTCTAGTCGGAGAGCAGCGTGCTATCTGCCGCTCGGGGCGAGAAGCGATGGTGTTTGCCGAGCACGAGGAATGTGACCTGGTTTATTAGACTGTGAGAGGATGCACAATAACTTTATCGTGCATCCGGGTGGAACATTATGTTTATCTCAGGAAGACTAGTTCATATGTTTGTAGTCCAGTTCTACATCAGTTTGTGCTTGTGTAGTTTCTGGCTTTTCCAATTTTTATTTTTATTTTTCATTTTCATTTCCTATATTATTTAAATTCTTAAATGTAATATGCCCTGCTATTTTATTTTATTATATTTATTACATTATTTTATTTTATTATATTTATATTTAATTTTTATATTATTATATGGGGATGAATAAAATATATATCGAATCTAATCTAATACATTAATATAGAAGAGAATAAAATAAGTTTCTACCACATCTGGAAATATAACAGAAATATAACAATCAGTCAATATAGAGACACAGTGTGGCTGAATTATGTGTATTAATGTGTGTTTTAGTAACATTGAGTAAAAGTTAGAAAATCAATGAATAGATTGAGCATCAGTTCGGTTTTCAGAGATTAAAAGTGAATAGTGCAAAGGTCAGTATCGCCACATAAGGTTATGAATTTAAGTGTTTGGAAAAGACGTGTGGAAAGTGTCAGATTTGATGTTATTGCGGGAGATCTGTGCTTTTATTTATCCATAAACTATATATGCGGACGGTGTCAGAGCACACCACGAGTTCACAATTTTTTTTTGGATCGATTTCCTTATTCATCGCTTCGAGAAAAAGAGTTTCTTCACATTTAATATATTAATCCAATTCAGCCAATTACAGTATACGCTTCAAACCCCAAAAGTAAAAATATTAATCAATGCTGTTTGATGCTTCCAGATGGTATAAAAGCAGTTTCAGAGGCCGAGCAAAAAAACTGAATATGCTCATAAATAATGTCCTTAATTAAAAGTTTAGTTTTATTAAAATGCCAACATGATGTAAAGTGTATGTGTGTGTGTGTGTTTATATAACGTGTAGAGACAGAGGGAGTAGAAAGGGACGGGGAGAACTCACCGGAACGGACACTTCATAAAAACATATTTTTGACACCAACATCTGTTCCAGCCGACGTCTCCAAAAGAGAGAAGAGAGGTGAAGTCACACCATCCAAGCTCCCTGTACCTGAAAACCCTCTCAGGGGGCACAGCTGTTGTTAGCCCCCCCCCCCCCCCCCCCCCCCCCCCTGCAGAGTCTAGCAGTGTGTGTGTGTGTGTGTGTGTGTGTGTGCATGGACTCAATATGCACTGTCTAGAATGAAACCCCTTTGTATGAAAAGATGCATTATTTAATGCATCCTTTGCGGCGTTGATGATGCATTTTGTTTGATTATTATCGGTTTAGCATGAAATAAATGTGAAATATGTGAAGCCATCAAATGCATCACTTGAGTTTATCTTTTTATGCCCATTAGAGCTGAAAAGTAACACTCAGCACAGACAGGATAAATGATCCACAGCTGTGCTCTGTCTCTCTCACACACACACTCACACACACTCACACACACACGCACACACTCCACCTCCTCTAGATCTGCTCTTTGTCTGCGTGTTGCGTAATAAGCACGTCGGCGCCAGGGACAGCGGGTCAGCCTGCACACAAACCCTCAGACAGGTAGACCGAGGAGATGAGCGAGAGTGTGAAAGTGTGGAGGGAGTGATGGCCGTGAGTGTGCGTGTGCGTGTGTGTGTGCGTGTGTGTGTAGGCGAGAACGTGGCTAGGTGTCTTTTTTATTCTGTAAAGCGAGAGATGACAGGCGTGACCATCACACCTCTGGCTCACTCATCCCTCCCCCGCTATCGGCAAATAAAACTGTTAAAACAGGACCTGGTCTAACCGTACACCCAGGACATGGTCTAACCGTACACCCAGGACCTGGTCTAACCGTACACCCAGGACCTGGTCTAACCGTACACCCAGGACCTGGTCTAACCGTACACCCAGGACCTGGTCTAACCGTACACCCAGGACCTGGTCTAACCGTACACCCAGGACATGGTCTAACCGTACACCCAGGACATGGTCTAACCCCATTTCTTTTTATATATTATTTGTTTTCCACCCCTTTTGTCCATTTTTTCTTTACTTCTGAAGCAATTATATTAATGTTTTTTTACTTCTTTAAATAAATAAACGTTAGTATCCTTAATGTGAGATACTAGAATCCCTGTTTATAGATCTGAAAAGTAATTTAAATGTTTATTTAAATCCCTCTGGTACTCGGGAACGGGAGTTACAGATATTTTCTTTAACATTGTACGATGTGGAGGAAATAAAATATGTAAAATGTTGATTGGCATCTCTTGATGTGACGTAATTGTGTGTCTTTTTTGTGTTGAAGTGGTTTTAATTTAACTCACTTGTGTTTGAATATTTTATGGTAATTATTCTGAGGCATTTGTCAGTGACAAGCAGAGAGAGCAACAGCCCGCAGCAGATAACAAGACACCAGATCTCTCTCTACGAACTCCCACTGAGCTCACCTGCATGTAGGTGTGTGTGTGTGTGTGTGTGTGTGTGTGTGTGTGTGTGTGTCAGTAAACGAGTGCTCGGGGTGTCCCCAGAGACCGTATGAAGCTTTGTCTCTAAACCCCCCAAAGAATAGGGCCAGCTTGAGATTCAAGTTCACCGCCATCAAGGACACATCCGTAGCTATGCTCACACACACACACACACACACACACACACACACACACACACACACACACACACACACACACACACACACACACAGCATGGTGCGCTCTTTCAATCCGCATTCAAAGAGGGAATCTTTGGGGAGAGACAATAGCAGCACATGCATATATTTGGACATGTAATGAGGGCACATCCCTCCAATTAAGGAGGACTTGTGTGTGTGTGTGTGTGAGAGTGTGTGTGTGTGTGTGTGTGTGTGTGTGGACCACTAGTCCCAGCAGGGGATGGAGACTAAACCCAGCGGAGGGGAACCGACCCCATTCAGAGCTGGTAATCCAATTCTGAAAGCTGTCTTTCGGGGGAGAGTGTGTGCGTGTGTGTGTGTGTGTGTGTGTGTGTGTGTGTGCGCGTGTGTGTGTGTTCAGACTGGGTGGGAGGAGTCAAAGTAGCAGAGAGTAGTTCTTTAATGTGAATGCAAAGCCAGAGAGGGTCAGGGTTACGCCCCTCTTCTCCCTCCTCTTGTAACTGTTCATTTGTTTTTGAAATCCATGACTCCCTCTTCTGGGGGCCACGGCGGACAGTTAAGACCACCCCCCCACCCCCTCACCCCCACCCTCCGCCCCCTCACCCCCACCCTCCGCCTCCACCCCCACCCTCCTCCAGCAGCTCTCTGTCCCTGTTCGATAACCCAATAAACAAGCGCTTTTATCTGAGGATCAAGTTTCATGCTTTTTCGCTCTTTAGGATCCTGAAGATGTCCAAGAAAAAGACTTAAAAGACAGTTGGTGTTTATCAAAAATAATAACAACAACAACATCTGGTTGCCAGGGTGAGAAACATCATTAATAGTCAACTTATATATTATAAAGCCACCAAGTCTGCAGATGTAAATATTGTCTAAATCTGCAGTTTTTCTGAGCTGGTCTTGTTACAAGAGGACCTCGTGGGCCCCCAGCACAGATGACTCAAAGGCCCCCAAAGCTGCCCCTCTCCCAGGGTCTTTGGGGGCCCCTAAACCCCTTGGACCCTTTATCCGTGAGCGGTAGAAGGCCTTACTGTAAACCACAGGGATGAGCATGTTCTTGCAATGATAAACACACATTAAATCAAAGTGAAAATCACTTAAAACGATGTGAAACCAGAGTATTTTCAGTAAGAATCAGGTTGTTTTTTGGGGGGGGCGGTGCAGGGGTGAGTTCAGGAAGTGCAGGTGCAGAGTTGAGTCCTCTGAATGATGTATTATTGTATTATTGAAACAAGGCCACAGCAGAGCGAGCCCCGCCGCTCAGCCGGCAAACACGTCTCACCCTGAAGCGTCATTTTTTAAAGTCGGAGGGTGTCGGAGAGAAGAAGAAGAAGAAGAAGAAGAAGAAGAAGAAGAAGAAGAAGAAGAAGAAGAAGAAGAAGAAGAAGAAGAAGAAGAAGGTGGAGCATTTACACTCTGCTCTTTGCTGACGGCGTCCTTTGATGATTTTCTTTTTGCCAACACAATGTTTTTTTTATAGGGTTTTTTTTTCCAGCATCTTCGGCAACAGAAATTCCGTCAGAGGGTTGAAGAGAAACAGAAAGTGTGGCCAGGGAGAACAAGGAATAGTGGGGACTGGTAATGGACCTGGGGGGGGGGGGGGGTGTCCCCGTCAGGCCCACCGGGTCTCTGCTGCAACAGAGGGGGCCGTTATTGTCCTTGTGAGCTCAGGAAACCGGAGACGCTCCTCCGCTCGGCTGCTGAGTGACATCAACCGCTCGGGGAGAAGACACACAGACGAGAGGAAGAAAAAAAACAACAACAACAAAAAAGAATTACGGAACTCCCGTTAAAACACACTCCAAGAAAAAAAAACCACACACAAACGTCCCCGAATATCCTCTGAATGGCTAAATATTTGCATTTTTTTTCTTCCTCTTCCAATTATCTTCCCGTCCTGCTCTTTGATCTGCGGGTGAAGACGTGTCTGTGTGAGCTTTAATGAAAGTGAGACAGGCTCTGTCTCTCTCTCTCTCACATGTACATACGTTCAGCATTTAGTCTATTGGAGAGCATAAAATAGAAATACAAGGTCACACCACAAAAGAATCATATGAAGGCAAATTGGCAAAGGCTTTAGTTATTATTATTAAAAGAACAAGTACTTAGTCACCTAAATGCTCGTATAAGTGCTCACATTGTTATTATTATTGCATTATTTTTGTCATTGGTTTTGCAGGTATTTGGTCATAAACTGCAGGAAGTCATTAGGATACGTCACATGGGCGTCCCTTTTCGGCCATGTTGACACATGTTACGTGATAACGCTTCATGCTGGTTAAGGATTATGCGTTCCATCCCGACTTTGTTACAGAAAAGCTTGAAGAACATTTAAAGAAGAAGACCATGAACTCGTGTTCGCAATGTCTTCTGAGGTAATAAATCAAGTATTACTACCTCAAGTAGCTCATAGACTTCTATACAAATCTGACAATGTGTTGCCCCCTGCTGGCCATTAGAGAGAATGCACTTCCCAATAGCGTCACTTTTTCAGACCCTGGAGGTCGCCCCCTAAATGATGGCATGAAACAGTCAGTATTGCAGCTGGATCCCAGCAACCAAGAGAGGTCCTTGAACATACAGCCATGGACGCTCTCCCCACCTGGCGGAGATAATAAATAAACAAATATTTGTTGACATATTTCAATGGACCGACCAACAGACTGTTATTGCAACTCTAGTCCACATTTCAGACTTTCATTTTGGTGGGTTGAGGCCACGCGGACGGACCGCGCTAATGGAGTGAGCTGAAGGCACCATTCGTCTCACTCCCACCGGGTGTAACAGAGCAACGCCGCTAATGAACCGCGGGCGTGTTCACACCTTCGCAAAAGAGGAGCTCTAATCAAGCCGGATGAGTGGAAGCACGAAGCACCTGCGTTGGTGGCGGCCGATCAAGGCACTTCAGACCTGAAGGAATTAAACATTCGCCCCCCCGCCCCCCACCCACCCTCCGGCTGTTGCGCAACAACCGATGTCACACGCTGACATAACGAGAGCGACAAAAACACACACGACCTCGGCTAACGTTGTTTTCGGTTGTTTTCCCGGGGTGCCCTCGGAAAGACATGTAGATTTATGCTGCGGTTGCTTTTGACTCACTACTGAATTTCGCTGCATGGAAAATAAAAAAATGTAATTAAAATAAACAACTGAGCAGCTTGAATCTCACTCATCCGTGTTTAAAGAGACCCTTAATTACCCAGGGGTGCACCGAAAATGGCTCCAATTTAAAGGACGGAGTACCGACAAACAAACGCAGGGGGAGATCTACAACGGATTAAACTTAAATCATCGTCTCTCTCTCTCCTTCGCGAGGCTTAAATCTGTTATCCCGCTAATTAGATGACATCTCGTATACGGCGGTAACCGGTTGCTAAATGGCGCGCGCCACCGACGATCTTCCTTTTACCTCTCGCTCCTCTGCGCCGTCGATCCTCGTGCTCTTCGTAGCGCCCACGCAGCCGCGTGTACGTGGCCTCGCTTTGATGTAAACGGAGCTAACGGAACGCCAACGCCGGTAAACGACGGCGACATACTGCAGGCGCCGCGACGTGAAAGACTCGACAACCCCCCTCGAAAAAAAATGCACGTTTTGGCCTCGGAGAAACTCGCAGAAACCCCCTCGTGTTTGTCCGAGAAAGAACCCACATTTCCCCGAGAGGTTCCCCCCCCCCCCTGTCTCTCTCTCTCTCTCTCTCTCTCGTCCATATCGAGCGGGCTTCACTCTGCAGAGAACAAAGCGCTTGTTTGTTTTATTCCAGATCACAGCTCCTGTGTGGGCACGAGGGGTCAGAGCGGCGGTACGAGGCGGGCTTTGAACTGCGGTCACGGGCGTCTCGGTAAACAACGGGGGCCGTAGGCGGGGCCGCGGCGGAAACCGCTGCGGGCGGATGAAGGCGAAGGGTCGTGTGTGTGCGTGTGTGTGTGTGTTTTTTTATTTTTTCTGTGTGTGTGTGTGTTCCAGCCTGTGCGTGCCCACATGTTCTTCTGGCTAATGATTGTGCGAACGTGGGATGCAGCGGCTCCGTCTGCACCGTTGAGAAGGAGACGATGGCGTGTGTTCACAAAACTAACTCGACGTTTTTCTAGTGCGTGTCCTCTTGGCTTCTGATCCGCTCCCCATCCTCCGTCATCATCGGTTTCCATGAGTTTCTTTTGACCCTTTTTTTCTTTTTTCTCCCCTCGCGTTGTGGTTCTCGATTCTTTCGAAAAGGCCGAGTTCGCGCCGCGCGACCTTCGAGGTCGCGTCGGATCGCCGTGGCGTTGCACGCGACGCGACTTGGACAGGTCTGGTCTTTTAAAAGTCGTTTTTTTCCCCGCACGACATGACCGACCCCGTGATCACACACACAAGAGCGTTCACCGGCCTCGCGGGCGCCTGCACGAGAGTTTGCAGCCGAGATAAAAAGACGTCACTTAGTCTTAAGTTTTAATATGTTTAAGAACATATTTAGACTCCCGACATGCGGTGAGTTTATCTAAATAACGCCCTCGAGCACACTTCAGCGTCTTCTTCAATCTGCTGGTAGTTTCATACTAATCCTTCATTTAGTCGGCAGAATGCAGAACACACTGACATACTGTATGCGTTAATGCAAACATCCAACACCCTCGCTGCAACAACAACGTTGCATACATATTGTGACAGGCGGCCCTCCCCCTTGGCTCTCGTATTTCCAGTAGCTCCAGTGTAAACCCGACCGCGCCACCAGAGCGACGGTTATCACCTGTTAACTTAAAGATGATGTACACATCCCTTAGACCTTCATGTTGACACACACACACACACACACACACACAAAGATCCGGTCTCTCCTCTAATCCCAGCGCTCTCCATCATTCTGTCCACATCTGTGTGTGTGAAGGGCGTCCAGAAGGAGACGAGTTTGAGGGCGCGCCGGTGAAATTGTCAAACAGAAAATTTGTCTGAGATTAAAGTCTAACAAACTATTTTTTTCAGAAAGAACTCACCTGCGATTTTGAGAGGCGCACACACTTTTGAGAGGATTTTTATTTCACGTATTCTATTTCATCTTTTTATCTTACTTCCTTCATATTTTCTATATTATTTCCCCTTATTGTGAAGCACATCTACAAATGCATTTATTTCTCATGACAGACACGGGACCTTCAACCAGCGTTGTTGAGTTATTTTTAAAGTGAAATGTTTTCTGTTCTTATGTTATGTTTGGTTTTTATTTTAATTAGTTCACAAACCTATTTTAAGCCCAACCGTGTTTAACTAAGTGGGTTTTGTTGCCAAAGAGAAAAGACAATTAAAGGTTATTAATGAAATTAAAGAAACACTTCACATATTTCTCCTGATTACGCTGAAACACGTTTATCTACATTTATGCCCTTCTTTTTAATATTTCAAGGGAACAGGAGTATAATCTAAATTGCTTCAGGGTTCTGTTAGTTCCCTGAAACATGAAAAATGGGCTCAAATATTATTTCACCGTAGCCAGACAACCACAGTGGCTCGGCTGAAGTTGAAGAGTCAAACTTTTCAGTCTTGTAGACGAGAGAGCCGAAGCGTGGACACCCAGCCCCCCCCCCCCCCCCCCCCCCCCCCCCCCCCCGCATTGATCCAACACGCTCTGACTCACAAAAGGCAACCAAAAAAAAGAAGAAAATACCCGGAGCCCTCGGGTGCTGAAGGGCCTCCTCGTCTCTCTGTGACTCACAGAGCTGGACCACATTTAGACCGCATGCATCCTCCGTGGAAAGAGGGATCGGGAAGACATTCAAATGTAGTGTGAACAGACGCGTTATGGTGTGCGGAAGAATTGGACGCTTGTATGAGAATCAGTGGCTTCAATGCAGTTGATGAGGTGGATTTCTGTATTTTAGAGAATGCCATGTCAGGAAATTATTACCTGACTTGACTTGAAATCTCTATATTATCTTTTTTGGTTATGGTTAATTTAATTTAAGAAAACACCATAAAACTAAGTTTTAAACTAGATTACTCAAACTACGTGAAAGCCCTGTATTTTTACATCATTTCTTATACGTATAATTCACAATGCAGTTTCATTGTATGGGTAACTTTATGTTTAGGAGACAGTGCTGCAGAGATGATAGCCCGAAAATGTCCTCAAGCATTCTCAAAGGTTTATCAGAGGAAGTCTTAAGGAGATGGTCCAAGTCCATTCACAAGTCCTTCAAGTCCTCACCTTTTTGATTTAATTAGACTCAAGTCCACGTCTCAGGTACACAGCTCGGCATGTGGAATATAACACACGACGGGTCCAACTTCAATCTAGTGTTTGGGGGCCAGGTCCAAGTCGAGTCTCCGTCTTCTTCATAAGCAATAAGAATTATTTAGACGGCGTCAAGTCAGTCGAAGTCAAGGTGAAATATGAGCACGTCCTCATCCGACGTCGACGGTTTTTGCGACTTTGCAAAGAAACGTCTGTCGAGCGACTCGAAAGAAGAGTCGCAGAGTGTCCGAACTCTCCGAAATTAGAATTTGGTTGTTCCGAGTGTCAACAGCGCCCGGGATTTTCTCCCCATTGTGATTACAAGAGCTGGAATACATGAAGGCTGGAAAAGGCCCGTCGTCCCCGGTGATGAAAAGGCGCTTGACATTTCTGGGCCAATCACTTGAGTTAAACTATGGCCATTTAGCCACTTCAAATGCATAATCCTAGAACATTGCTCCACAGAACCGCATGTGAACAACACGGTTATGGAATGAATGAATTATGTTTGAGAGCCCATTTCTGCATTAACGGGAGATTTAATGCGTTTGAGTGCGTGACGCACAGTGTTTGTTTATGTGTCGTCGGGGAGTTCAATGCGACGCCGTGAGTGCACGTAGCCTGATATCCCGATGAGTGGCCTTTTTTGTTATTATCCTCTCTGACAAATCGCGTTAGCTGTTTGTTTGCTGCGTCGGGAGGGTCTAATGGAAGGCGCACGTGATGCCGGACGGACAGAAACATGCAGCTATACGCACCACAAAGCAACTTCACGCACGTGAACCCTTAACAAGTGTGCATCTATGAATTTGTATGAAATTTGTGTTTACGTATCTTGAATAGGGAACAGCAACGTTGATTCAAAGTTATAGTTTGATTAGCTGCTTTCTGTAATTACTCCATGCAGAACTCCACGTTCTCTTTATCCCGTAGCCATGTTTCCTTGAAAAGGGAAACCATCGCGTTCCTTCTCCTGCTTCTCAGACTTCAGAGACATAAACATTAAGAAAAGCTAGTCCTGCTGTGTGTGTGTAAACAAGACTGGAGGTCTGAAGCAATGCCAGCGGCTCTGTGAGGATGTGCCGAAGCACAGCGGGGCTCGAGCTAAGAGCTCAAAGGACGTTGCTAACATGCTAATCACGTAGCATGTTCTGCATCTTAAACTAGCTCGTTTGCATGCTAACATTAGCTATGTGGCACAAGGGGGATGTCATTAGTGTGGCTGGTGCTTTGTCTTAAACTGGACTCTTATTTTGAAGGACGGATCGGGGAGCATCCTTCATTTTAAAGGGGGGGACATGGGCAATAGTTGAAATATTGAGATATTTCAAAGTCGTGGATCGACCGACAGCCCACTAAAAAGTCAATAACCAATGATTAAGTAGATATTAAATAGACGTAAACAGGTGCAGCAATTTACGTACATTATGTGAATTTCATCGAGGCTCAGGTAAGAGGAGCTACATCAGTGTGGATTTAATTTAATTTAAAGTTTCTTACAGTGTGTTTGTTTTCTTTCTCTCTGTGCCGTCGGTCCCGTTATTTTCGGCCTTCGCCGTAGTTATTATAATTATTGTTATGATTAGATTTATATGAAAAATAAGAGCAACAAAACAGATGTGAGAGGGGAAAAAAAAAACGGTGCAGAGGCAGCTGGTCTGGAGGCCGGCGGGCGCCGCTATGGCAACAGCAGGCCATAATGACAGACAGGCAGGGGGGGGGGGGGGGGGCATCGTGATTGCTTCAATCACAGTCATATCAAACACGCTGCTTTGCATTTTGTTTTTTTGGCCCCCGTTAAAAAAGCAATTTGCTCCCTCGTTTAGTTCGGAGGTAATTTCAAACGACTGATTGCAGGATGACAAGTCTGGTTTTGGTCTTCGGGGGAAAATAGAAATCATTTAGAATCAGAATCTTAATTGAGCAACCCGTCGCTGTGTGTGTGTGTGTGTGTGTGTGTGTGTGTGTTTGCATTGCTCTAATGTTCTAAATAATTCAAGTCAGTGCATATCCGAATAAATCTGCATTGTGGAGAGGAAAAAAAACAACGAGCCCACTCGCAGATGAATTGAAATCAATCAAACTTTATTCGTCGCGTTCACCGTCCATCATTACAAAGCCTTTTGGGGGGGGGGGGGCCCTAGCTGTGATTGTCGTTAGCCATTTGCTCAGAGGCCCCCATCACCCACCCAGACATTCACGCCCCAATCACAAAACTCATTCTTCACAGTTCACAGATCAGTCCTTAAAACAGAAGACGGGGAAAAATAAATGAGCAGTTCCAAAAGAGGCAATGATGGGAAATACAGTCAGATAATTCGCGGAGGACGCCGCTTTCACCCGATGCCAATGAACCTGTCGCTTTCACTTCCCCGCAACATATAAATGTACCTGACGAGCGCGAAGAGGGCAAGCTAATGTGAAGATGGGTAGATGTTAGCATTCTGTTTATCATAGCGCCTCATTCTTCAAAGATAAAATCTAATTTTTAGACACAGTGGCGTGACCATTACTGAAAGAAGCGGCACAATAAAAACAACACTTAGAGAGATTCACAGCCACGGAGAGATGAATAGTTGAGGGGGGATAAAAACTTCCTTTTTGTCAGCAATTTCCCCCAAAAACTATTTTGATCATTTATTTGCTTTTTTCTTGTATGTAAACGACCCCAGGGATGTGCTGACAGTACCTGGACTCCACCGTAAGCTTAGGAATCAAGCGTTGCGCCAACGCGTCTCCAATGTGTACCAAATTAAATGATTATAGACATTCTGAAATAAATTATATGAAAAAAACAAAAACACTTTGGGTCCCCGTCAATGTTAATTAGCGACAAACACATATCCAGTGTTTTATTGTTATTTTGCAGCAGGATGAAGCAGTTCAGGACTTTAACTCAAAGCCCAAAATGCTTTATTTTACACATACTTCAATCATCAATTCATAGTTCATCAGCAATCTGATTTCATGTAAAAGGCTGCTGATGTTCTGTATTCATCCCGTTGTCAACAAATCCCACGAAAAGAGAAAAAACAACAGTGAATCCATCCATCCATCCATTTTCAATACCGCTTATCCTCATTAGGGTCGCGGGGCGCTGGAGCCTATCCCAGCTGACATAGGGCGAAGGCAGGGGACACCCTGGACAAGCCGCCAGTCCATCGAGGACAACAGTGAATCGATCCAAAAAAAAAAGGTTACATGTTTATTCTTAAACACACTCTTCTGGAAACAGTCACTGTTGCATTGAATGTGTATTCATCCACAGAGGAAAATAGTCCCAAACGAATGCACCATTTCTTCATTGTTTGTCTTTTTCGTGGGATTTGTTAACAGTCAGAAAAATACAGCAACAACCCCAGCATCATCCTTTAAAGTGAGTTTTTGCAGCGTATGTACCTTGAAGAAATATTACACATTTCCTGTAAATAAATAAAATTCTGCCTGGCATCTCGAAGCTTTCAAAGCTTGAGGTTCCCGCGGTAAGTTCACATAAGCCCACTTTGAATTCATGTATTCATGCCTCTTCATAAAACTGTTTATCCTCCACCTCGTGACTGCTCCACCCGCTGCACTTTTCCTTCCTGGTGGTTTGTGTGTTTTTTTCCTCATTGAAACCTTCAGCGAGACCGACTCCAACCACAACAGCTCTGTGTGGTTGAGCACTTAAGCGACGCTAAATGAAAGATTCATTTTAAAGCGACTACACTTGTTACAGTGTGCAGGTTTTGTTCAGAAGTGGTCTTTGTCGTTTTGCATTATGTAAAACAATGTGTGGAATTAATCTTTTACGTCGTTGCCACATGCCTTGTTCCACCTGAGGGGGTATGCCGAGCGAGTGAAGCCTTTTTATCCAGTGATTCACGAAAAAATTACATTTCAAATACAGTAATGGGTCTCTTTAAATCCCGATAATAAATACACCGTTTTAATAACCCCTCGCACACATTATTTCCTTTTGTTGCCATGCCAACTCGCCTGTCCTTGGGAGAAAAATATACAACATGATGCAGACAGAGCCCCTTCCTGGCTCTGACACACAGACACACACACACGCACGCACGCACGCACGCACGCACGCACACATAAATACACCTTCCTCCAACCCCCAGTTACTTAGCAGTGTCCTGCTGATCACTTGAGGAATAAAATAACATAAATGACACATTAAATATGAGCAGAATGGATTAAAAACGGATCACAGCTGAGATAAGTGGCGGCATTTTCAGATCACAGCCAAACCATCCGGAATGAGCAGCTTTCGTCTGAATGTACGGCCGTGAGACGATTAAACATGGGCCTCGAGTCTTGGTCCGGTCCAGTTGTTTTACCTTTTTTGTTTGTGCCAGTGTGGGGTTGCTGGTAGGTTACTAAATCTATGCCTTTCATATGTATAACGTAGGCCTGGCGATCTTATTGCGATAAGATGAAAAACAAAACCCCGCATGTCGTCTCCAGGCTGCGAGATGCGATCCCAGCTGGTGGTCCGAGGAAGACGGAAATCAAAGGTGAAGAAAAACAAGTTGTCAGTGCTGCTCTTTGGTTTTAGAGACTAACCGGAGGGTAGCAGCGGGGATGGAGGACGGAGAGATGGATGCAGGGAGGAAGTAGGAGAGGTCGAAAAAGCTGAAGAGACACAGGCTTTATGTGTGTGTTCAGTCTCTGTGTGAGTCATAGTGATAGTGGTTGGCCGAGCTGAGCGTCCAGTCTTTAGGCTTTCCCTCTGTATACGGTCTTTTAAAACCTCTTTGCTCTATTGCTTTAGGCTTTCTAAGAGCAGAAGAAGAAGAAGAAGAAGAAGAAGAAGAAGAAGAAGAAGGAGAAGAGGAGGAGAAGAGTTGATTGTGCTGTCCTATTAATGGTCGGAGGTGATCTCAATGTCTGTCTGGCCTCTTAGGAGGCTCTTTGGATGCCTGACAGCTGATCCTTTTATGTCATTATGTCTCTCTCAAGGACTTAAAGTGGCATATGTAAGGGAGCGAGAGAGGGCTTGGGAAACAGAGACTGAAAGCAAGTAACATGACACTAGACCAGTGTGATACACACAATGCCTACTCTGTACCTCACAATGGGCCCCGATATCGCCACTTCCCTATTGAGTCCCGAGCGCATATAACAGATTTGCTTCAAAGCACCGCTTTCGCTGAAAAAACCCTCTTCCCAACCGCTGTTGTCGAGCGTGCAGAGGTGTGCAATCGAGCCGGGTCCTAGTGTAGATTCCTCCCGCCCTTGTGTCTGCCAACCCTGATGCTGTTTCACAGATCACAGAGTCCAGATATGGCTGACCCCTTACCCTCCTTTTCCCCCTCATTTACTTTGACCCCAAACTTCGGTCTGGAAAGGATAGGAGAGACATTGGTACAAGAAAAACCCAGACCCTTTCCCAAAGACACCCTTGTTTCCAACACCCAACACCAACCAGCACCAATGTCTCAAGGGTCAGGACGGGGAGGACAATGCAGTCTTTTTGGGCACTCAGATTATATTCCAGTGTCTACTTTTGAATCAGTGAGGCCTGGGTCTGTCAGGACTTACTAGGCTCTAACTTTGTGGTCCGACCTTAAGTTCCTGCAGCGGGCTTTGAGGTGGAGGTGGACCCTGTCCCTGATGCAGTGCGCTGCAGCTGACCATGCCGAGGCAGGGATGTGCGTATGGGCTGTTGGATGGTATGTGACTGCTGTGCAGGGCGGAGCTGGTAGCTTTGGCGGTAGCGCAGCGATTGGGTACGTAGAAGCACCCGTGTGTACTGGACTTCAGGCATGATGAGCTTGAGGCAGAGCTCCTGGGCCTGGCTGGAGAAGCCACGGCTGAGATTTACCGGGAGGTCGTAGCCCACAATGTCAACTTTTCCACTAGGCTGCCAGGGGCGGAGATCCTTATTTTTTATTTGTGCGGCTGACCGTAGAAGTGGCATCCGCCCACCGAAGCAGCTTTTCATCAGCCTCTCCTGGGCTCGCTGAAGGAGTTTCACCTCCCTTGCCACGCAAGCTGGACCCAGCACCGACAGCTGGCGCCACAAGGAGGCGTTGAAGTGGTCGTAGAGGAGTGCGTCTATGGAATTCCAGGAGCGGATCTTTGAAGCCAGGCCCGGTGTTAGGCTCTTCTTTGAGCTCGGGGTTCGCATGTTGAGTTTAACGTACAGGATGTCATCCAGGTCCCAAGAGAGGAGATGCCGAAGGAGAACCAGCGACTCGTCAAAGTACTCGGCGATCATCACCAGGGAGTAAACTCTGTCCACTTCCGCCAGGAAGCCCCGTGCATACGCCACGTCTGTTGCCGGGCGGTCCTTGTCTCCGCCCAAGTCGAACGTCAAGGTGTTGCGTGCGTACATGGAGTCCTTCTCATCGTGCCGGTAGTAGAGCCATGGTTCCTCTAAGAAAGCCTCCAAGGAGCCATTGGGGACCCTCTTGAAGCTCTGACAGTACTGGTTGTAGTAGCTGAACAAGGATTCAAACATGGAGCCCGGCTCTCTCAGGATTGTGATATAAATTGTGTTGTTGGGCATCAGGCGCTGCATCTCCGCCTTGTTGAAGCGCATGTGGCTGGTGACAATGTTGGGCGGTAGCGTGTGCGGGTGGACGAAGTGAGAAGTGAAGGAGCGTGGGTAGCAGAACTGGTGACTGCAGGCCTGCACGGGCAACGCCACCGTGAGGTTGTTGCGCTCCGCGAAGCGGAAGAGCAGGTTCTGCATGGTGGTGCTGGCCGTTTTGTGGGTCTTGAGGAAGGCCACGTTGGTGTGCTTGGGTTTCAGGCCCGGGGCGGGGTGGGAACGGAGGGCGGGGCAACCGAGGTGGAAGGCCTCCATGGTCCTGGAGAAAGAAGAAAGAGAACGCATTCATTTATTTGACACTCCATTAGCTCCGGAGAAAAGGAGCAGCTACTCCAAATCATTTGGCGACATTAGAGACATAATTGCACAGACACTAGACAGATAATGGAACAGACTTGGGTGTAGGACAGGACAGAGATACCACGGGGAAGTAGACATCAGTGGACATGTGCAGAATGGGAATGAGGACACGGAGAAAAGAGAGCAGACGTAGGATAAAGCCACGGAGTATCAGAGAGTTTGTACTGCGTATATGGCAGGGTGATGAATCAATATCATAATAGTTTATTGACTATTAGTGGATTCATAGTGTGATGATGTGAACTTAATTTGTTATCCTTTAAAAATCTTTGACTTTTTGATCTGTGATTTACATTTCTTTCCTTACTGTGAAAGTGTGTGTATTGTTATTGCGAAATCTATTCGTCTCATAATGATCAGGACTTCAGCCCGACTCCATACTAATCCGAAACATGTGCATTGTGATGTTAAAATATTTTTAAATAAGTCACTCTGGGTTCCAACAAAAACTTAATTCTCTGCATCTTATAGTTTCCGATTTGCATCCGGAGTATAATTCTGAATTAAGATGAAAAAAGGGCCAAACGTATAAAATCCCAGAGAAGGAGCGCGCACACACTGAATCCTCAGTATTACACCATATTCACCGCAGACTGAACTAGAGGTTCAGATGTTTAAAAGGTGTGGAAACAAAGTCTGAAAAGGAAAAGCAGAGAGACGAAGGGCAGAGCAATAACGGAGACAAAAGCGTTAAGTTGAAAAGGGTATACGAGAACAGAATACAGCGCTGTCAAACATCTACGATCCCTCTGCTTTTATAATTGGTCCCTCGACCAGCTTGGCAGAGCATCTGCATTCAAAGCCTCCACATCTATAAGAAGCTGGCCCCGCTATTAATTTGACTTGAAAAAGAAAGAGACGGACATCTTCACGGTAATTAGCATGTGAACTCATAAAGAGATAGAGGGTTTGTAATGTATGGCGTTTGCATAAGTGTGGGGGTGGGGGGCGTGTTTCAATCGCTCACCAGCTCAAGTGGCCCCCATGGTGCAGCAGGAGACTGACGGTGCTGATGGCGATGAAGACCAGGAATATCTTCCTCTGCGACATCTCTCCCCGCTTCACTGGGCCTGCGGGAGGTAGAGGAGGAGAAGGGCGAAGAGTGAGCGGAGGGCGGGCGAGAGCAGGTGGAGGTGTAATGAGGGAGCGAAGAGGAGGAATTAAGGGAAGCGAGAGGGATGAAAGATGAAAGGAAGCCCGAAGCGAGGACGGAAGAAAAAAGGATAAAGTAAGAGGGAACGGGACGTGGAGGATTTACTCTGCAAATAATGGGTCAGGATCCATTAGCGGCGGAGGATAGTGAGGCTCGGCCTTTTGTCACCGCGTGATAAATACGGTGACTGATACCTTCTTTGCCTTCAAGCGGCTGCGAGAGCTTCACTCGCTTCACTGTCGGCTCAAACGGGAGGCGGGGCGACCTCGTGCAGAGTGCTCTGTGGCAGAAAACTCCCCCGAGCCTCTCTCGACGTCCTGCCAGTAAGGCCGGCTCGCGTTACGGCTAACGGAGTACGTCGCGCGAAGAGCCGCGTACTCCGTTAGCCGTATGCTTTTTTTTTAAATCCGAGTGCACGTTGGAGGAGCGTGAGCGCATCCCATTTTTTAAGCAGCGTTTAAGCGGCGTTAGTGCCGCCTACTCAAGGGAAAGGGATCATTAAGGGTTTGCTGCACATTCTGGTGGAAAAAGCCTGCGCTCAAATCAACGAGAGCTGTGGTGCATTAACTTTCCTCGCGGCTGCATAATTATCGTCATATTATTATAATGAAAACATTTTTTGGTCAATCGATTCTATTAAACTTCCAAAAAATTGTGAAAAATACTTTTTCAAACTGGTTTTCTTTGACCAAGAGGCCCAAACTACTAGCAGAGCTGCGGCTCAGTGGATTTCAATCCCGACGGTGGTGGTTTGATTCCTGGCTCCCCACATTAAAATGCTTCGAATTCTCTCTGCTTCACAATGACTTGAATTATTAATCAATTATCTCAATAGGTGGCGAAAAAAACTCAGTTCAGCACAATTTTGTATTCATATTCTGAGCTAACGTGCAACAAAGAGACACCCTGCTGTGCAAAATACAAAGCTCATGAATAGGCATGAGACGGGACATTGTTTATTGTGCGAAATAAACAAACTGGTGAAGGAAAAAACGATCCCCATGTTTTAAACCAAAATATCTTTCCCCGAATATTAATTAAGTATTCAGCTAAACATCTGACAGCTGACCTGATGAGTTGGAGAAGATTAAGAGAGGAAAAAAGCAGCCGGGATTGTGCTGCCACTAAAACCACTAAACCCACTCTGTTAAACAGGCACTCGTGCTAATTGATGCACAGATTGTTGTCGACACAGTCGGTTGTTGTTGTTTATAAGTTAATCCTTTGTCGATGTCAACACAGCATGGGCTCTGCCCAATAATCTGACCGCGGCTGCAGCTCGCATTTCGTACTTTTGTTTTCAGAGGAGTTGATGTCGTCCACATTGACGAAAGACTGAGGGACGCAAAGACTGAGGAAGAAGCAAAATATAGACAAGTGGAATCCATCTAATTCATTGCTTTCAAATTGTCAAAAAACTGTAAGATATTTAATAATCTGCAATGACAAACAAACAAAAAAGCAAAGACCAGCCAGTCCTCCTGTTTGAGAAGCTTTGTTTGGTATTTTTGCCTAAATGATTAGTCCATCATCAGGGAAATAGCAATTAATGAATCTTTTAAGTATTATTATGTCCTTCATGCACTATCCAAATATATATATATATATATATATATATATATATATATATATATATATATATATATACGACCAATTAATTGTCCATCACATTTCAAATGAATTAAAGGTGTGAAGTCGCTCACCCAGCCTTGTAAAAGTACAGTGTGCCTCTAAGTGCTCCCAATGTTTCCCTTTTAAATGTAGACGCAGGCTTTCAGAGACGCTTGAAGATTCGGCACAAAACAACTCACGGCATTTTTAAGGTTGGAAGGAGGTTCCTTTGTACACTTTAATAAATAAAATGTTCCTTTTTTAAAATGAAATGTGTTTCCTCTCCCCTTCACGTCGTTCCGGTGCCCTTATATCTCGTAGGGCATGAAAAACAACCTCCAGTGGATAAAACCGTCGCATTAAACATGAAGTTTTAATGTGGCTCTGCCAGGGTTTTTAGTTTTTATTCCTTCTCCACCGTCCCCGAGCTGAGTGTTTTCATATCTTCATGAAGGAAAACTCGCGAGCGTGTGTGAGGATCGGGCTCGTACAGAAGATGGAGGTCTCTAATTATTATTAAACACATGTGTTGGTTGGTCGCCCTCCATGTGTGTGTGTGTGTGTGTGTGTGTGTGTGAGGGGATGGAGGAACAGGGTGAAACTTGTTATTACAGTCCTAAGAAATGTCACCTTCTCCAGGTCGGTGCTGGTTGGAATGAAACGGAGCACTGATTCAGAGATGGTAGGATGTAGTAAAATGAAGCCGTGCAGGGGGGCTGTTTCCTGGGGTAAGAGGAGCTGGTTGGTCGCCCTCCATGTGTGTGTGTGTGTGTGTGTGTGTGTGTGTGTGTGTGTGTGTGAGGGGATGGAGGTGGATCATGTGTCACAGAGAGTTAATAAGAAAGGGATTTAAGTGGCTTTCGGGCACACAGACCTCCACCCTTCCTCCACCCTCATCTGCTGCCATCTTCTCCTGCTTCCCCCGCCAACACTGCACAGGCCTTTTTTAATTAAAAAAAAAGTGCTGATTAGGTTTCTCTTACGATGCGATACGAGAAGGACACCCGATACCCCCCGCCCCGTTAACGGACAGCGATTAAGACGAAGGAGATGGACAGGAGAGAAGATGGTGTATCTTTATTTGCGTATTGATTTAATGATTAAACGAGGGATAATCCTCCAGGTGGTGTGTGCGTTGTTAAGGTAAAGAAGCGAGAACTAATCCTTTAACGCGGATCCCAGAGTGGATTATCCGTTTTACACCGCAGTCAATATTTAACAGCGCATTAACAGGTTTATTGTTGAGTGTTTTAGAAGGGTACCAACATAGCGTCGGATGGCTTTTTTTAAGGCTGATATTTGAGGGTACTAAAGATCCGATAAATGAGCCAATGTTTGTTTTGTTTTACTCTTTATTGATCTATATGGATTTTGAGGAATTTAAGACTGCTACATCACGTCAAGTTGTTGCCAATAACTGCCATTTTTATTTGAATTCCTCCACACGGATAAGTCAATATTTGCAGTATTTGAGGACGTTCCAGGGCCCTGGATCTATATTTTCGGGACCGTGTGTGCCTGCTCGCAAACACAACGTGACTCCGATTGAGGTGTGAAGGTATTATTCTCACACACAACTCTCTTAAATTCTCCCCGCAGGTGTTTCAAACTTTATTTCACTTATTTTCCTCCTGTCTCTATTTCTTGCTGTCAGTTTGCCTCCATCTCTCCCAGAGGTCTTTTTTTTTTCTTCTTCTTCTTCTTCTTTTTTTTCTCACGTCTCTCTGCCTGCCGCCTCCGTGTGACAATCGTGGCACCTCCAAAATGTCTGGAGTTATGAATCAATGGGAGAAGTTTTGAAAGAGTTTAATCTTAGAGTTTAGAGTGTCACGGCAAATAGAGAAGTACCATTCAAAGACATGTAATACACACACAGACATGATGAGGGACAGAAATAACAACTCCAGTCCTCGCACACAGATGCTGACTACACACACACACACACTTCCCCCACTAGACACACACACGGATAGATGAACCTAATGAGCATATGAAGGTAGCTTCGCGCTCACTCCTCCGGGGCAACGGCAGCTGCTTCGCTCTGCGATCCCGTCATCTGCAACTGATATCGCGTGATAACCTTTGACCTCTCCGAAGGGGCTTTTATACCTCGAACGATCTCGAAGCGAAAGCATGTTCCCGTCTTTGTTATCGTACTCAAACGAGCCGACATACCAAGCATGTGCATGATAGCTTACGCACATATGTCAGCTTGTCCCCCTTTTTTCCCTCTCTTAAACACACACACACACACACACACACACACACACACACACACACACACAGCTGTTCGGGGGCCCCGCCACTGGGGAGATGACCCATAGTCTGGCCATCAGTAACTGGATGACTGTTGCTGCAGGAAAACAAACGCAAAGCCCGATGTACCATCTAACACACACACACACACACACACACTCAGACCTGAGGGGTACATTAGCATTAGCGCTGCCCTTCAACCACAATGTGGGGGATGCTAGTTTAAGGGTGAGGGTTAAAGGGTCAGTTCTTCTTCTTCTTCTGGTGTTATAGCTGGTCATGCAGATTGCACCTCCACCCCAAAATAATGTAGGTCAACAACATTGAAATATTACTTTTAAAGAGTACTTGTGTACTGCCTTAGTAGCTTTAGTAATCCCAGATTAAATTCTAGATCTTTTTTGCATGTCTCTCTCTCTCTCTCTCTCGCCCCCTTTCTACACAGTCGTCTGTCAAATAAAGGTGAAAAGAATATGGTGAGCTTTAGTATTTTGGGCATGCATCTCTACTCCAGCTTGGCAAACTATTGGCTAGTTGGTTCGCGTACAGCGCGCAGAGCTGGTGGTGTAAAAAACCCTCTTGGGACGCATATAATGAACGTCCTGTATTCACGTGTAAAGAATGCTCCTAAAACCAGAATAATATCGACGTGTGTTGCCCGATTCAGAATATCCAAACAGAATATTTGAGCCCCTATCAAATTGAGAATAAAAAAAGTGGAATATGAGTCAACGGGTGCACCTCAAAACCCCAAAATGAGCAACTGGAGCGGCGGTGGAGTCGACAGCTGCAGTCCGATGCAGAAATGCAACGTCTGCAGCTGGCGATGTGTCACAGCTCGAGGACAAAGACTTACTTAATGGCGTGAGGATTTACTGTAGCCGGAGCTACTGTACGAGGTGTGTGTTGCGGGAGGGGGGGGGGGGGCAAAAAAAAGAGTGGTTTCAAGTTCTAAGAAATACTTAAGAGGCTCTTCTGGGAGAGCTAAAAAAAACAATCTGTTCATTTTTTTTTTTTTCCAGGAAGGCTGTTTTGCTTACGTCTGAGGCTTTATCTCCGAAATCCTTTAAAATCAATCTGAGATATGAGGCTTGAAATTATTTTCCCTCAGCTGCTGCTCCACCCTTCCACTTTATGCCATTTTGGTGAAGCCAGACATCCCCCGGGAGCGGAGATATTTTTAGGGTCAGATGGAGACATCGAGACAATAAAACACATTGAACCGCTTCATGTCCAGAGTTATGAAATCATGTGCAGAGTTCAGACTATTGAGGCTACTCAAACCGGACTTCTTGGAGCATTTTGTCATTATTTCTGCACTTTATTTACAATTTGATTGAATGAAATCACCAGATTTGATCATCTTTGAAATGCAACGTGTCTCAAAACTCTTTTTTACATCTCTGAATCAGGAGCCTTGAGCCGAAGAACATCGCAGCTTCCCCTGCGCAGACGTTTTCTCTTATCGCTCCCCTCCCTACAGTCTCCCTGCAGCCCTCATTACTTTAATCTGAACTGCACCTCACTGACTCCCTCCTTCCTCTCTCTATCTTCCAGCTCTTTATCTGTACAGTAAAGGTAGTCCGGTGTCCCCACGGTGCTCCCTCGGCATCGGCCCCGCCCTGTTCCTGGACCTGTTAGAGACGCCGAGAAAGAGAGAGAAGCCAAGAGTGCACTCCAACATGCATGTAGTCTTTGCATGTGTGTGTGTGTGTGTGTGTGTTGCCTGAGAGTGCGTCTGGATCATTACTTGTCTGCAGGGTAGACTCCCTGCGGACCCCCAGATACGGGCATTATCTAGCCCTAAATGACGCCCCAGAGAGAGGGGGGGAGGAACAAAGGGGAGAAAATGGGGTGAGGGGAGGCCGGGGTGGGGAGGAGGATAACAAGAGGTAGAGATGAGATTTGACAAAAGACGAGCAGAGAACACGAGAACACGGAGAGAGGACACGAAAGAGGCCTGAGAGTGATCAACATCTGGCCTTGTAGCATTGTGCTTATTGACGAAAGCTTTTTTTTTTTTCTTCTTTCTTTTAGATCACTTCTCACTCCGCGCCGTAAGTCCAAATCCAGGGAGAGAACAAGGAGGAAGAGACAGGAAACATCAGCCAGACAGCGTTCCCTTCGGCGAAGTCAAATGACAAGTACGTCTTGTGTTCTTTCCCTCCGCACTCCTTAATACAGCCGTCTGCGCGGCTTAACGCCGGGATGTACTCTGTTGTGCATCAACAACATTTCGTGATTACGTCTGGATGATAACAGCGGACGAAGGAGAGCCGCTGCCAGCCGTGCTAACGCGTACCCACACCCGACACTGATGGGGATGTTATTAGCTCTGCATGTATTTTGGGCAATTTCCGAATGCATTTTGACAAAATTTCACAGGGAAATCCTTCGCTGAAGTTGTTGAGATATTTCAATAATAAAAAAAATACGTCAACCTCGTTGGTGGCGCGGGAGGAAAGGTCAGCGGGGTCACGAACATTCAGTTGGGGGAATAAGTCACAAATTTCATGGCGATCCATCGAGACGTAGAAGGTTCCCCAAAGCAGGACGTCCTCATGCACAGGATCCATGAGGAAATTAATGCACTGTAATTCGTGCATCAAATTAATTTGCATTAATTCCACGGCATCGCGGACAAAGAATATGATACAACCGTCGCATGAGGATACGTCGACCAAACAATCCATCCAATAATCCAAACAACGATAACTTTTGCAATACCTGCACTACAATATTGTTGTTGTGCAAGTGAAGAAGCTTCATTTTCAAAAGGAAAATCAATTCCATACGGGAGCACCGTAATCCTTTTTAAACAACAGAGGCGCCCGACCACTTCAATTTCCTCCGTGCCTCAGCCAGAAATGAACAATCAAGAGGGTCGTGCTTATTCCAGCAGCCCGCGACACACTCTGCCTTTCACGCCAGCGACTACACGACGCCACAACCCAGGCCAGAAAAATAAAAAAAAGCAATTTGGATCATAAGCACTCCATAACACTCAAGAGATTGCTGTCGCGCTTCTTCGTTCTTCGAGCAGTGTGTGGTCCAGCGGGGTGGGGTGATAAGTGTGTGTGTTGGTGTGTGTGTGTTTACAAATATCACTCCCTTATTTGTCTGCATTCATATTCTGCTCAGGGAACTCAGTGTGCTTTTGCAACTCAGGCGTTCATTTACATAAGACACAGGCTTCCTGCTCGCCAAATTAATTTGACACACACACACACACGCTCGAAACACACACACACACACACACACACACCTCCCTCCCCCTAGACACAAAGTCACGGCTTCCTGCCGGGTCCGACTGTCCCGACCTGCAGCGTTCAACCCCAGCGGAGCTCGCCGGAGTGTCGCACAGAAAAGTAATTGTGGTTGTTTTTCTTTTCACAAAGCCCCCCCCCCACCCCCCCGTGCCGCCGCTCTGCGCTTTAAAGCTCGACCGCCAATTACGAGTGCCGAGCCCGAGGGAGCTGAGCCATCCGGGCCGGTTGGTTTGCACCTTCGGCCCGTTTGGTGTCGTTTCATTGGACGGACGTTTATTCTGCTGCAGCTTCTCCTTTAAACCAATCACAGCTGGCCATGTGCAAATACATATAGATTGTACTCTGGGGGATAAAGGCCCCACTTCATCAGCATGACAAATGAGCGAGATTCATTCAGCTAATCCCGCCAGCTTCTCTCAGACTTACTGTATGCCCCCCCCCCCCCCACCAGGAGAGCTTTGATTCTGCAACAGAGCAGAAAAACCAAATAGGGCTCCAATTAAGCAGAGACGCCGTCACGATCGGAGACAAGACGAAACATTAAAGGCTCCCGGGGCGGGATACGTACACGAGCTCGTATGAAAAGCACGTCGGCTTTCATCATCGCGATGCGAAAACGCTCCCGAGGTGGACAAGACGGTCCGGGGGGGGTCTGTGGGGATTAGTGTTAGAAGTGGATGCAGAGGCATGTGAGCCTGAGGATGAGGCAAGCACCTGATCGCTGACACAGCAATTAAGCTTGGCGCTAATCGCCCTATCATTAATGTGGTCAAATAAAACCAATCGCAGCTGTGCGAATACATATAGATCACAGAGGGGCCCCAGAAGTATGCAGGATTAGATGGTCTTCTCCCCCTTCTAAATCAATCCGATTGCCATTACATTTTAAAACATTATTTCTGTCCGTTGTTTCGGTCTTCATCGTTAAAAAAAGAAGAAGTTGGAAAGTCATCTTTCTCTGGGCGCTGCACTTAAAAAAAAAAAAGAAGAAGATTTCTGTAATGCAGTTAGTGAGCACATAAGTGCGAGCGCCCTCTGAAGCAGCGGAATAAAACTTTAGACACTTGAAAACACAAGATTAGAAGCTGCTTGTTTAAAACACTGTAGCTGAAGTTTCAGCATCAATAGTAGAATCACTCAAAAGATATTGGTTTTTTCCCTCGCTATCCCCTAGACCTCACTGCAGTGTGTCTATATACATTTACAACTGTAAATGCATGCTTATTATGCATGAGGATCAGACTTATAGGGTATTGTTGCATTAACAGCCATAAGGTGAATGAAAGCAATAAACCTGGAACGGAGCCCAACGGTGCCAGATATGAACTTCATGCCGTACTGTAAATGTAACAATGGACGAGCTGTGATGTCGAATACGGATACCATTGCCCTATAACCCTCGCCGTCTTCACGCACAATGCATCGCTGCATTTCCAACCACAAAATAGTGCTAATGAAGCCGATAAGCCTCCTCCTCTCCCCCATGTGAGCGGCAATAAGCGGGATCAATTCACGCCAGATCAATGTAACATCGCTCTGATTGTGGAAAATCCTGCAAGCAATTAGATAAAGGCATGGCGTCCTCGTACGTACCCAATTACGATTGGGTCAAATGTGCTTAATTGGTTGTCTGTCGTGTTGTAGGCGAGTAAATCCCCCTGATTATCATACTGATAGCAGAGAGGACCCTTGTTAATTCTGGTTGAGGCTGCGCTAACAGTTGGTCAATTAAAAAGCAAATAGGCCATAATATCGTGGTCGGTGTTTTTTCGGGATAACTTCCGAAGTGATTAGCGAGAGAGGATAAGGCAGGATGTCCAGTTCTGATTAGATCTGGCAAATTGAGGCGTTTAACTGAGGGCTGACTGGGATGTTTACCAAAGACACACCATTTAAGGAGGGAGGCCACTGAGCTGAATTTTAAACTTTAAAAGACAATTCTAACCAGCAAATTAGCACACGTGTGTTGTTTATTTGTGAAATTTAAGTGAATAAGTTTGACAAAAGTGTGAAACTTCATGGTTAGGACGGCCATTAGGAAAAGAGCCTCTTTTTGCATGTGGTTTTTGGGTTCATAGTTCACTTGAAAAATACTCTGGCAATAACTGGCAAATCTTTGCAGCCTTTATCGTCCGCTCGCCACTGAGAAGGAGCCCCTCTGTTGTAAATACGACGGAGATGTCCTGTCTATGTCACTTACAAACCATGTGGCCGCACAGGCATTTAGCGCAGCGGAGAGGTCAAAGGTCAACCTGCTGGACCGGACAATGTGGGCTTCTCACTCCGGATTCTCAAATCCTGCTTTGACTCCCGATGACCGGCCGCTCTTAACAGAGAGCCAGAGTCTGAAGGAGGAACCGCGATGGAAGAATAAACGCGCTGTTCTCACAAGTTCTCCTCATTCTAAAAAATTTCAAAAGCAGATGGCGCATTGTTGCCCGCGGCAACAACAAAAAAAAATGTTGGTGTCGACCGAAGAGAGGCGAGAGAGGGGGAAAAAGGAAGCCAAGATTAAAAAAAATCCAAGTGTTGGATTTTTTTTGTGGCAGGAGCAGGAGGATGTAGATGAATGGCAGCCCCACTTTTTATTTGTGACTCCTTAAAATGGATGAAAACTGAGTCACCAAAATAAAGTATAAACCTGCAAAGGGAATATAACTGTCTTGGCTTCTATTTGCAGTTATGGATCGTGCCGCAGGCGACAGCGTATGCTTTATTGTATCGCTGCATCACTAAAGACAGGAAATAGGACAGTGACGGAAGCAACAAAGCAGGTGGAAGAACAGAGACGCTCTCGGATAGAGGAAGAAGAGAGAGAAGGAGCTGAGAGAATATAGGTCGTTGAAAGTTGCACACAAACCCAACGTCAAACCAATATGCCCGTCCACACGGTCTGTTTGAGAGCCAATACGTCGACCGCCGTGACGATCCATTCATTACCGTGGTTAAACGTCTTCTACATTTCATTTGCACGCCTCCCTCAGTGCTTTGCAGTAAAGTAAGTAAGTTTAAATAAAGCTATATTGCTCAGACCACGGCCATGGGAAAAAAAAAATACTGTCAAATATTCAAATTGCGTTGCTTTCCAGTCATCTTCTACTTCAACCCATGGCTTTAGACTTCTCAGCATGAGAGAGTGGCACACATTTTAGACAAAAAACTAAACAAAAAGCATCAGAAACGGATAAAACAGTTTGTTTCTCTGCTGTAACGAAAGCAAATTCATATGCGTTAGCTTAATAGGCTAACGTTAGCTAGCTACAGCAGCAGTAACAGTTGTCATTGAAGCCGGTTTAAGAGTCGGTGGTCACCAGCTAAACATTTTAAAGCCCGCTTTTGTCTAATTTGGACTAAAATCAATAACATCTTGGTATTTTTTAATTACTAAAACTGCTACTCGGCTGTTTGAACATGTCTCTGCGACATGACAATCCACCACCACAGGGCTAGCTTGTTTATATGGCGTATCGATTGTTGGCCGAACTGATGCCGAAATGTGTATTTGTGTGTGTGTGTGTGTTATGTGTTTTCGTGCATGCTGTATATGTGTTTGTGTGTATAGTTGGTGTGTGGGTATGCCAACGTGCGGAACCCTATCCGACTGCTTGCACACCTGTGTTTACTGTGTTTCTCTGCCCTACTTGCGTTTATTTGTGTAAATGTGACTGTGTTTCTAAGATAAGGAGAAGATAAGATAATCCTTTATTAGTCCCACATGCAGGATTACAGCAGCAGAGTGGAGAGCGCAAACAGGATCAAAACAATAAATAATCACACAGTAAAGGTATAATAAATAAAAATTGCAAGGGCTATGGTGTTTGAGAATGTGGGTATTTTTTCCGTGAGAGGGTCGTTTGGCTCGTCATTTAAGGGATAAAAATATTTTTTTAGGGTTACGCTTGAATTTAGGTTAGGTCAAGCTTAGTGATTTAACACATCCCAGAAAAGAAGAAGATAAAAGCGGAATCGCACAATCTGTGGATATGCTGGATTTATACATTTTTATCATGTTGGGCGGAAAATTGACAATTTGTGAGATTACGAAAAATACTTTTAAAGACAAAAAAAAGAAACGTCTTGATTTCCCCCCCCTAAAGTTTTCACTATGTGCCAAAACTAAAGCTAATGACTCCGTGTGAGACAGTGAACCATCCTTTATGGTTTAGGGGGGGGTCAAACTCATTTTCACCGTGGGCCACATCAGCATTATGGTTGTAACTATAACACTATAAAATACTCCCTTGTGTATTGTTAAATAACTGCCTTTGCATTTGAAAAAATAAAAAAATATATGTAAGTAAATTTCTCTGCTGTTATAACATACATACATCCAAAATATTATTGTGAGCTGCTAAGAACACGTGTGACAGATGTGGTCTGGGGCTCACCAGCTCACAAACCTTTATGTGGTCTGGGGCTCACCTATTCACATACCTTTATGCAGGTAACTGGACCCAAACGCCGTCAACACTCGAAAAGGCAACTTTATTGCTCCACAGGATTCAAAACAAACAAAACAGGCTCACACACATGATCTTCAATGATCTAGACAAGACGAACCGACAAAGGGGAATGACACGAACGGGACTTAAATACAGAGGGCTGGTGCAGGCGATTAGACACAGGAGGAAACAATCAGGGACAGGGCAGACAATCACAGGGACAGGATGTGCAGAGAAACAGAGGACACGGACACACCTGCTCACATACCTTTATGTGGTCTGGGGCTCACCTATTCATATACCTTTATGTGGTCTGGGGCTCACCTATTCACATACCTTTATGTGGTCTGGGGCTCACCTATTCACATACCTTTATGTGGTCTGGGGCTCACCTATTCACATACCTTTATGTGGTCTGGGGCTCACCTATTCACATACCTTTATGCGGTCTGGGGCACACCTGCTCACATACCTTTATGCGGTCTGAGGCACACCTGCTGACTTCTTCAGCCTGCCTTTTAATTGCTGGACTGTTTATATTGTTCTTGGAGGCTAAATGAGGCGTACTTAGCTCCGTGTTTGACGTCATGACTCCGACATGCATTGTGCTCCTTCATCACCGACACCGCCTCATAGCACGGAAGACTTACCGGTTTGTCTCCTTGGAGCACAACCATGCGTTTGCTTTCCCATCTTCTTTAAATTAACTTCTTCTTTCTCTTCTTGGGCCTTTTGGGATTATTTTTCGATCTTTTTAAACTTAATCACTCGTGTTTAATTAAACGCCGATATGGAAACACTCCTTCGACATGCATTGTGGGAGATGTAGTCCACGGTCACTGTACACTGTAAAGCAGCATAGCATTTAATTCTATGCCTTTCAAGCTGTCGCGGGCCACATAAAATGACGTGGCGGGCCTTGAGTTTGACACCTGTGGTTTAGGGGCTTCAATGAGTGCCCTCCCAAGTAATGGAAGTACACCCGTGTGTGTCAGAGTCCCGTCTCTCTGGGATCGTGCTGTTAGAGGACGCAGCCAGGCTCGCTGTAATGGCCCGATAACAGAGAGCCTCCGGCCAGAAAAAAATATTAATTAAGGGGCCAGACTGGGACCCCCAGGGGAGGGCGCCCTCTGCACCTCCCCTCCACTAAACACATAGACACCGGTGTGAATAAATAAAGCGCATTTTCACATGCATAGCCTCATAAACTCACACACAGGTAAGCATGCCCCAGGAACACACACACAGAGACACACACCCACTCACAATCAGCGGGTTCAAAACATTCCTGTCTGCCCCGGCGGGTTTAAATCCTTCTCTAACTAACACTGGCAGCGTTAGTGCGACTCCAGAGGAAACACCTTGAGCATTTAACGGAGGCTTTTTACTCGCCTGCCTGGGCAGCTCAACACACTCATTAAGTTCCTCTCGTTTATTAGAACAAACGTATCAGGATGAAAAGGTCTGCGGGGCGAACCGAGGAAATAGAGGAAAATAAATCAAAAAGAAACATGGGGAAAAATCTAATTCACCAGCATGAGTCAATTGTGTTTGTGCAGCCCTTTATCATAGTTGTAGTCTTTAACGGAGTGTTAAGAAAAGAGTAAACAAACGATTCAGGTATCCTAACGTATAGCCATTCTGGTGTGCTTCTTTTTTTGGTAAAATACACAAAGGATTTGAGGTAAAAAATCCTCTTTTTGCATGAGCGATTCTTATTTCAGTTTTTCTGAAACCCTGAGAAAATGAGGTGTAAAAATGGACGTGTCTGTATTTATGGGAAATTCATCAAAAGATTAAAATGTCCAATAAAAATAAGCAAATTCATTTGTCAGCACTGTTCGGCCCTTGAAGGTGTCCCGTATTAATTCGTCTTTCACCTTGTCGGCTATCGAATGAGAAGCAATATGATGTGTCGCAATAAAAAAGGGAGCTCGGTTTGAAGTGACGAAGTTCCTTATCAGAAATTCGTCGAACCGAGATCGTTCTGATGAAGCCCTTCGCCGGACACTGGCGCTGAAAAGTGATATTCACTTCGGAGTATCCGGTTTCTGGCTCGCGGAGTTGATAGCCAACACAGTGTGTCCTTACTGACCAGCCTCATTTGTTCTCCCGCACGACTACGCTCTGTGAGACGTGGCTCTCTACGCCGTGTAAACCCCAAGCTCCCGATAGTGCTTCATGCTTATTAAGGTTCCCAACCGAGAGAAATGACCCCGGAAGGTATTACTTCTCTAAATGCTAAGTGCTTCAATGCGTCCTTTATTAGCTCCTGTAGCATGTAGGAAACACTGGACCTTCCTTGACATTTAAAGTGACGCACCATTGGAACATGAGCGCCAGAGTATACCAGGACAACACAACAAAGGCCTCTCAGGTGGTCGGTGGCAATCGAACCGAAAGACCCTTCGGCCACAACGAATACTTACGTGTCCCGGAACAACACGTGCGCTCTACACTTATGTAGTTATAGTATAGTAAAGCGGTCTGAATGAATTTCACGATAACGTTACAAGACACATTAGAATCCCTGTAAATCACTACGTCCATTTCTTCATTGTTTTCGTAGGGTAGAACATTACTGCTATTGCATCCTTAAAGTAAATATTATCCTAAAAAAAAGATGCTTGAGCCGAACCTCAGTCGAGAAATTAGACGAAGAAAGCACGGAAAAAAGTATCACGCGCACAGGAAGCTAAAATGATTTCTTATTTACGACATGTACGGAGGCTTTGGTTTATCGAAGCGCAGAAGGTCAGACCATCTTCAAATAATCCCGGTCGAGCTTTGAATTTTCTCTTTTCACCGGGGACGACTTGCACAGAGAAGCTTCGGCAACAAACAACCGAACGGAGACGCTCTCAGTATTGATAATAAATAATGCATTTCGTGTTGTGTGCGGAACAGCACGGCCGTCCAGATACAGGACTTTGCTCCCGTAATCTTCCTGGCCAGACCGCTTTAATCCAGGGTCTGGTGGCATCTGGCTGTCGGACATCTACAAGTAGATAAAAACCTTTTGCGCCCCAAGGGCAGCTCCCTGGAGCCGGGCCCAGACCTTCACAAAACCCTCGTCCATCTGGCTCCATCTGGCACCAGCGGTCAGAACCCAACTAACACGGCGCCTCAATAAAAGCCATTTCTTTCTTCTTTTTGACCTGTGATGAAGAGCGCTTCAAACAACCATTTTCATTATTTGAGAAAGATTTTTGAAGCCTCCACGTTAACATTTGAGAACGCGTCTTCCTCTTATTCAGCTGGAGGCCGGTGGGTTCTCTAGAGGGGGGGGGGGGGGGGGGAGATTTTCTCATCTAAGATACGGTAGCATTTTTCGTGTGTGCATGTACGGGCTGCACATCAGAATCAATTTGGTCCCGAGGCACTTTGAGACCCAAAAAGAAAAAAGAAAAAGCACCTTTGCACTAATGCTTCAAAGTGGCTGAAAGTTGGCCAGTGTTCAATGTTTTGTGTTTGTGTGTGTGTGTGTGTGTGTGTTTGTGTGTGTGTGTGTGCGCTTGTGTGCTTCTGCAAAGAGGGCCGGCATTAACCCAACTGGGGATGAAGTGGCGAAATATGTGGTTGAGAGTGTGTGTGTGTTTGTGTGTGTGTGTGTGTGTGTGTTTAGCAGGCCAGCCAGGGTCAAACCAAGAGGTTTGTTAACATGCAGCATTAATCTCGCTGGGGCTCACATCCAAACGTTGCAAGATAAATGGAAACACACACACACACACACACACACACACACACACACACACACAGACACATTCCCTCAGTTCTCCTGCAGCGAGCTGAGATGCCCGCGACTACATTTTTAATCACGAGCTCTCTAATCACTCAGGTCCGTCTTAAACGCCCGTCCGGACCCCCCACTAATACCACACGGGGAAGGCCGGCTGATGACGGCGACCTCGGTCACCAACACCGGCGCTTCCTGTCCGCGCCGACACCAAAGACAGCATTTCTTTTCTCCGCGCTCTGTGAGGTGTTTCTGGTTGCTGGTGTTTTGTTTTTTTTTCTTCTTCAGTGTGCCACAGTCTCATGAGACTCGGAGCTCGGAGCTGCTTCACCGTTGCTGCAAAGCTTTGCTGCTGCTGTTGTTGCCCATCTTCTCCTCCAGATCACCATCAGGAGGAGTTTTTATGGCTCTTCTCGGGTAAAAGTGGCATTTTAGTCGTCTCGCTGGGTTAAATGAAGGTTAATTAACGCTTCAAGGTGAATTAAATGACTGGTTCTGACTATTATACACCTATGAACTAAATAGAAATCGATAAACACAGTGTGTTAGAACGTCTTATTTGAGCTGTCGCAAAAAAATATGAATTGATTCCTTGATTAGTGTCATTTATCTTGCAGACTCTCAAACATGAGGGTTGATTAATTGGATAATTGAATATATTTGGGTTGTGGACTTTTGGTCGATTTGATTTCTGAACAATCAATATCAATAACTCAACCGAAATTTGATTAATGGCAACAAATAATTGTAAATTGCAGCCCCAGTCCTGGTCGTTTCACATTCTGTTGCTCAAAGGTTCCCGGGCGAATCCCCCCCCACCACACACACACACACACACTGGCTTCTGAACCCTTCGAATGTTCAACTTGAGCAGCCGGACCGAGACAAACGGAGGAATTTATGTGACATTCCAACATTTCTGAGTCCTCTTTCTTTCTTTTGCTCCCGCGAGGGGCAAAAAACTGTAAACCGGTGCTGCTCCTTTGGCTCGGGGCCCCAAAACCGTCTTCAGGGACCCTGTGCTGTGCAGCGAGATCATGTAGTCCCACAGCGCCGGCCTTTTAAAGGACGCCCTCGGTCTCAAAAGACCCTTCTGGTGAGGTTTAACGCAACCGTGCAGCGAGTCAGCACTTTATCATATTGACTTTTTTCCCAGAGTGCCTGTGTGAGCCTTTATTTACCAGAGATGTGTCACTGTTTTAACATTTAACAGTACAACATTCAAACGGCGACTATTGTGGCATTTTGTTGTGTTTTGTTTGATAAAGGAGTCAATTATCTTGGTGGACCCCACCTCTGTTGCTCTTCCTGTCATTCATGGGTTGTTTTGGCGAAGGAAGGGGGTGAAGGATCTCTTCATGTAAATTGAGTGTGTAAAAATATCCTGAATACAGATGCACTTGTGATATCGTGCGACACACATTCCTTGTCCATTGTCAAATCTGTGACGAGTTATCCTGGAGATTTGATCAAATATGCACGTCTCCCTGTTGTGTTGGAGCTCCTCATGCCAGATTCAGCCTGCCAGCTGCTCTAAATACAAACCTGGATGCCATATTGACTATAATCTAATTGATGTTGTAACACCAAACAAGGCATGATGGGAAAAAAAACTTCAGCCAAGTTGCATCTAACACTGAACTAATCAACTTATGGATTAAACCGCGCGTTATGGAAAATGTTTGAGCACACGTGCAACAATTGGGGCTGCACGACATCCAGCAAAAGCTCCAGATAATATAATTAAATTATGTAAATGAATCGGTTTTTTCTCCAAAAAACAAAACCAACCATAAAAGATGATATTTGCCCCTCCATCTTCCATCCTCATCTCTACATGCCCTGCTTCGCGTGCGTGTAACAGGGCATTAACAACAACAACAACAAAATCTCCTCAAGAGGTCTCACACCGAGAAATGTGGGCCAGATCAGATTAGATTGTTGGTGGTGGGGGGGGGGGGGGGGGGGGGGAGTGAAATCACTCCGCCGGCGGCGCGTCCCCAAACGGTACACATGTCCGCGCCGTGCACGCATTCCTTCCTGGAGACAAAGTCATCCGTTCCGCCGCTTTTCATGACAAAAAACCCGGCGCGGCTGTCCGTGCGCAAGTGCCCCCCCCCCCCCCCCCCCCCCCCCAAAAACCGGGCGGCGGAGAGCGGAACTCCCGGCGCACAGAAACACACGTAAACGGCCAAAAGAAGCCCCGGCTTTCCCTTTTTTATTTTTTATTTAAATAATATCTTTTTTTTTTAATTTTTAAATTTTAAAAGAGGACGCCAGACATGACCACGGGGATTAACGCCGCCGTGCAGGACGGGCATGCTGGCGTTACACAACGGGAGCACACGGTCACCCACCTTTGTCATCTCCGAGCTGCGGTGCGATGTGACGGGTCGTGGCGGTCGGGTTCCTCCCGCTGGACGGAGCTCCGTGTCCCGGCCGGCCGGCTGACTGCTGCGTGCCCCGGCTTTCCTCTCCTCCTCCTCCTCCTCTTCTTTCTTCTTCTTCTTCTTCTTCTTCTTCTTTTTCCCTTTTCTCCGTTATTCGTATCTGTAGGAAAGCCTCCGGTCCTCTCCTCCTCCTCCTCGCCTACAGCCGGCTCTCCTTCATCCGCCTGGTGTCGGTGGTTCAGGTGTCGCAGTCAGCGAGGCAGCAGACCGGCTGTCTGTCTGTCATCAGAGGGTCCTCGCGACTCCTGTCCTCGTGCCACAAAACCGGAGTCGGCCTCTCTCTCTCTCTCTCTCTCTCTCTCTCTCTCTTTCTCTCTCTCTCTCTCTCTCTCTCTCTCTCTCTCTCTCTCTCTCTCTCCAGCCAATGCGCGCGCGTTTGTGCCTGTGATGCGGGGATGAGTACTGCTGGGCTGGGGGGGGGGGAGGGGGGGAGGGTGTTGGCACGCGCTCACGCACGCACACTGCAAACACACTCTCTCTCTCTCTCTCTCTCTCTCACACATACTTACACACGCACGCGCGTGCACTCACACCCTCATACTGCTTGCTTGTAAATGTAAATGCTCTGAGCTGTCATATAATTTTTTTTTTTTTTAAAAAGCATCTGTCATGCAAATAAAGTTAATTTGAATTTGAACTGGAACCTGATAGGCGGTTGATGTTAATGTGCATGCAGGCCGGGGGCTCCTTTAATGATTAGTGGCCCCGAGGCAACACCAGGAGAGAGCCCCCCTCCTCACCCCCCTACCCCCCTCCTCATGCATTATGCTCAGCCTTTTCCCAACAGAGAATGTTATTGTTATTCCTGAGGATGCTCATTGTTATGTATGCAGGCATTTATCTCCCCTGCCCCCTGCACCCAAAGGTGCCTGTGTTTGTATCCTCCAAAAAGTGAGAAAAGACAGCAAGGATCTATTTGCTTACATCATTGGCATTATACAGTGTCAGCTTGTGAATACCCAAAAAAAAGTCCTCCAAATTGGTTTGTAACGGCCACCCGGCCTTTTTTTTCTTTTCATGTGATCAGACGTCCCTGTCGTCACGGCGACAGTTGTAGTCTGAGCGCTTCCTGAACCGGTACGAATCGTCTTCAAACTGCTGCGAAGTCAATCTGTTTTTCACGTCAGGGCTCGAAGGCACATGCAACTACCCGGTTTAAAGGTTATATAGTTGCTCCTTCGTTAAGGGGACCTCTGTTGTCACGGTAACAGGGATAACCACCTCGGTTAGAGTTAGGGAAATATCAACGGTATAACCAGCCAGCCATGTTCTGCACACTATCTAATGAAAGGCAAACATACTTTTTAAAAAGGCCTCTTTATTGTATTGTGTTGACGCTCACAAACCAGTTTCATGACATTGGGTGCAAAACTGTGTTTGCACATACCGTCCATATGAATCTATGATTAGCACGTCATCTACATTCACATTGACCTTTTCATATGGCTTTCTGTACGTCACGTCCCTGTCCCTGTCTTTATTATTATCACATGGTTTTTATTACTCGTAACGAACCACCACGTAAAAAGACAATTCATTGCCCGTGACCCGCTTTTTGGTGCTTTCACCTCCTCTTAAATCCTATTCTTTGTGATGTTGTATCAGTTCCCCTCGGTAACTAACCCGGAGATTCCTTCTGGATGCTGCGTGGCAGGTATGGTTTGAGTGATGACCGGGACTCCGGGGCGTGATGCTCAAATGAGGCTTTGTGTCTGGTGGGCACGCTGCGCCGCGTTGCTTCCTCCACGCGGGTCATTATTCCTGGAGACTTTGATTAGGCAACGCTGTCTCTTCTTCCTATTGATCCCCCCTGAGACGAGCTGGAGAGTTTGTCCACAGCTTCTTAAGTGGCATTAGAAGTTATTGTTTTCAGCTCGTCTGTGGCTCAGCAATAATGTGCTGAGTGAACAATATTTGTTTTTAAAGGGGCTTTTTTATTTTTTTATTCTTCCAATCGACTGGATGGATTCTTTTATTTCCTCTCCTGCTTTTTCTTGTTGTTGTTGTTGTTGCTGTCATGGCCTGAGATTGATTTAATGGAGAGATTGTTGTAATGTGTTCACGGTAAAGGACAGCTCTTAATAAGTCTTTAATAAGTAATGCGCTCGGAAAAGCCATACCTCTCTATGGAGTTACTTTTATTGACCTTTTTCCACACCGCAATCAGGCAAAAAAAGGGGACATGATGGAAGGTGGAGAAGCGACCGCGAGAAACACGATGAACCGTGTTTGTTGCAGGTCCCTTTCCAGTTATGTGTCTTTGGAGCTGTCTGCACGACGAGCGTTTCATCATCGATTTGCTCTCACTCGTTTAAAATCCTCCGTGCTCTCCTCAGAAATTTCCATCTTTTTGTTGCAGACCTGTGAAACCAGGACAACAGTCACAAACATGGACCCCCCTCATCTCCTCATACGCCTGCAGAAGGCTTGGTGATGGAGGGGGTGGGGGGGTCTCCACTGTAGGACGCACCTGGACGCACCTGTTGGATCTCTATGGGTTTTATTGGCTCTGCGGGAGCTTTTGGACGCATCACATGATCTTGGGACACAAAAACCCAATGGGACGAGTTTTTGAACTTGACTTTTTGAGCCCGTTCTTTACGATGTCACATGACCCCCCCCCCCTCTTTACGACACGCTTAATCATTTATTTTATTTTTCTCTGCCGTATTTAATGTGGTGGAATGAAACGTTAAAATCTCTTAAACCCCATCTGAACCCACTGAAAAAATAAATTGCTAACTCATTTCCAGGTTTCAGGCAGCACAAAGTCCTCAAAGCAGCACGTGGCCTATTCATCTGCCCTGCTCATCCCAAATGATACCGTAGTTTACAGCTTAAATCAAACATTGTTTGTATGGTCCTTCATGGTCCTTTGTGGTCCTTTATGGTCCATGAATGCTGGAGCATTTGATGGACTTCGGTTCTTTTTTACTGCTGCCCGAAGGTCGTCGTGTCGCCCTAAGCTCTAAAAATACAGTTTTGCTTGCGTTTAGTAACAAGAGCTGCTTCACCTTCTTGACGTTTTTTTTTTTTTTTTTTTTTTTTTAATAAGAAGAACGTAACAGACTTCAGGTCAGTGCTAACGTGGCGGAGGGAGGAAAGAGGGCGGGCACAGTGCCTCATTTAGTACAGATAATACCTCCACTGTTCCAAACAGGGCTGTCAACACTTCCCGTCAGCACGGCTGCACACACACACACACACACACACACACACACGCTTTTGTCGACTTCTTCCTCCTGCTTCTTCGGACCTCTTCTTCCTCTCTCATTCCCTCCATCCTTGCTCTCTCTTCCTCTCCCCTCCTTTTCCTTTCCTCTGTGACTCTGCATGGGGACGACGTCCGTGTAGTGATTAGGTTTCTCTCTGCTCTGCGCTCTCTCTTGTGTGTGCGTGTGTGTGTGTGTGTGTGTGTGTGTGTGTTTGCGTGCGTATATATATATGTGTGTGTGTGTGTGTGTTGGTGAACCCCCCCCTCCCCCGGGCTCAGGTGTCACAGAAGCTCTCCCTCCACTCCTTTGAACGGAGAGCTCAGAGCCGAGGCTCAACATGAGGGCGAAAAGTTTTAGACAGTTTCCCATGTACCGAATAAATTAACTGCTGCTGTGTGTGTGTGTGTGTGTGTGTGTGAGAGTGTTTTGAACCTGGTGCTCAGTGGCTCAGCCCTCTTAAAGCCTGTGGTCATATTACTGAGCGCGGGGTCAAAGGTCAAAGCCAATGAGCCGCCACATACAGAAGGAGCTGTGTTCTGACCGAGCTGCCACTCTGGCTTCCTTCTGTGTCGAACATCGGCCTCTTGGTGCTGCTTTGACGCGGGGCCGCGGACACATTTTCTGGATCGACACCCACCGTGGATGAGCACGTGCACGGCGGCGCATGTGCATGTGCGCGTGCACGGCGGCGCATATGTGTGTCACGGTCTAAACTCATCCTGCCAAATTAAGTCGGAGGAGGTTTGACGTTGGAAAGCTTTTATTTTAGACTCACGACCCAGATTTACTTTTTTTTTTTTTTTTACCTCCTGTGGCTTATCTCCACTATCAAAGAAGATGAAAAGAGATGTGATAGGGATGTATAGATAGCACACACACACACACACACACACTCCTCTGAGCAGTCATCAGCTTAGTGGTGGTCTCTCTCATAACGAACGCTTTAATCTGCAGATCGACTCTGTGACAATAATCTATACACATTATGAAATTGAACTGGAGGACGCAGGAAGCAATCGCTATTACTGCTTCAACTTTCACGGTGGTTTATCCAAACGCTGCACTCTTCTGTGTCTAGATATACAGTATATATATATAAATATATATAAATATATATATATATATATATATATATATATATATATATATATATATACCATAAGATGGTAGAAAAGTGCGTTGATTTCTTTGGGTTTTAACTATTATTATTTGCTCAAATTGCACTAAATGACAATATCATACACGAACATACACCATGATACATCCATAGTTATCTGTATCGCCTGCCCATAATACATCACAATAAATAAACATGGCGTGCTTATGTTGTCAACGTGATTTCATTTTTGCATCATGTGTGCAGGTTGATTTTGAAAAGTCTCGACATGCAATATTGATTTCAAAATAAAAAAGTGTCCAACATTGGTGAGAACCACACATCTGATATTTGGGAAGTCTTTTTTTTTGTTGTTATATAGGGAAGAAGAAAAGTTGACACCATTGTCTCCCTTTTATTCTCCTTGAAAATTATTATTTATAAATCTGTTATCACCAAATTTAAAACAAGGCTTGGAATATATGTATATACTGTATTATTAGCATGATTAAGTATTGCTACTGGGAAGTACATTGAACTACAAAAACACTATATATCAGAAATAAATACGATATAAACAATTACTTAAAAATATATGATCATCTTATACATTGTATTGTTATATATTAAAATAATAGACAGCATATATGAGATTTTATAGAATTTTTTTTCCTAATAATAATAATTTCTTATTATTTTCTTTAACTTTATTCATTAATTTAGAGTATCGATCGTCGCAGTTGCAGCTCGTCGACGCGCGGGGGCGGTAGCGAGCATCCGAGCGTCACCGCGCCGACGTCACCAACAATGGCGGCGCCCGCGCGCAGCAGCTTCAGCCGGTTCGCTTCCGCCTCCGGAAAATTGGGAAGTTGCCTCATCAACTCGGTGTTCATCGCCCGGGCGGCGACGCGCGGCGACGGAATGGAGTCCCCGGGGCCGACCAAGGTACGGACCGCACTTCACGACTCACGCACGACGTGACGCGCTAGTCGCCGCTTCACGCTTTGCTTCCTCCTCAGCTGGAGTTCGCCGTGCAGATGACGTGCGAGAGCTGCGCAGTTCAAGTCAGAGCTGCGCTGGAAGGTAAAGCAGGTAAGAGGGGCACGAGGGGGGCTGCTGCACCTGCGCACGGTGCACCTATTTACTGTGACTGCACGTCCAATTAATCCATCTATTGAATGATTAACGTGCCAGTGCACAGCTGATCATGCAGCCATGTGCAATATGTCTGCAGGCAAGCATGCAATGCAACAGGCATGCAAGTTAAATAATCAATGAATATTTACTCCAAAATTGCTCTAAAAATCTGCAACTGCCTTTTAACTTAGCACACCTTTATTATAATAACATAACATTGTAGGGATGGGACAATACAGGGTTTTAAATAACACTGAGAAATGAAAAATAGAGCCTGATTTAATAAATACAGGAATTATCTTGTGAGAGAGACCAGGTATACACAATGTTGTCGTATTCTTCATCTGTGCAGGTGGACCTTGTGATGACCTTATTTTAAGATTGCTTGTTTGCTAAATAGAGGTGTGATGCAATGTCAATATTCTTTAGTAAACAGAATACAAGTTAAAGTGGTTCCAGTGGGTATTAGTGCCATTTATAGGGGAATTTAAGGCATATTTTGTTGATAATCACACCATGAATATTTTGGGCAAGATTATTGTGACATAAATTGTTCACATTGTCTCTGTTAGTATCTCCTATAACTATTACCCAATGTCGTAGTTGTTTACATGAAACCTGCATATAATCCCCACTTTTGCATGCATTTGTGTAACTTCTCCATTTTTTTTCCCTTTTCTTTCTGTGTGCGTGTCTGTTTTTTTGCGTCCGTCAGGAGTGACGTCGGTCAGTGTGGATGTCGGTAAGGAGCGGGTGTTGGTGGAGTCGGCTCTGACCAGCGCGGAGGTGCAGGCTCTGATCGAGGGCACCGGGCGCAGGGCGGTGCTGAAAGGCATCGGAGGATCGGAGCACGGTGAGAACCAAACCGGGGGCGGGAGCGAGGCGCCAATGTCGCCCACTAAAACCCAGACGTTGACTGTGTGTGTGCGCAGACCTGGGTTCAGCTGTGGCCATGCTGGCCGGTGGGGGGAGGATCCAGGGGGTGGTGCGTTTCCTGCAGCTGTCCGAGCAGCGTTGCTTGATTGACGGGACCATTGACGGGTTGGAGCCGGGACCCCACGGCCTCCACGTCCACACCCTGGGGGACCTCACGCTGGACTGCCTCAGGTTGGGGGGGGGAGGGGGGCGCCTGCGCCTGCACCAGCATTTAAAACCCCATCCATTGTCGTTTTTAAAGTGTCTTGGTCCCGTTTATTGATGGGCAGCAACCACAATTTAACACGTTTTCTTTTAATTACAGTTGTGGGGAGCACTACAACCCCTCTGGAAGACCACACGGCGGTCCTGGGGACTCTGAACGGGTACACCTGCTCCTGCATAATCATTCCTTGTTATCATTTTGGGAGACTACTTGCTCCGGGCTGGAGATCCCTTGTAGTCGTAAAAAAAAAGGAAGTTAATAAATAATGGATTCCCCTTCCAAAAATCTCCGTTTGAGATTTTATAAATATTTCAACGTGAGCGAGATGCGACACCCGTCTCAGATTGCCAAAATATGTCCCACCGGAGCCATTTTTGAGCACTTCTGCTTCGTGGTGCTACATTTTTAATTAAGTGAGTGACGGTCGGAGCCACGAGTCTCGCGGCGGTGTTCCCCCAAATGTTGATGCTGTTTACTCTCCGTGTAGTTTGTTGTTGTTTATGTGCGTTCTGCGTGTCGTTGTCATGCAGCATGTCGGCGATCTGGGGAATATTGTTGCAGGACCGGATGGCAGAGCCTCATTTAGACAAGAGGACAGTCAGCTAAAGGTAACACACACACACACACACACACACACACACACACACACACACACACACACACACACACACACACACACTGGCACTGGTAGAAAAGCTGCAGTATATTTAGGCCGTGACTCCTATCTCCTCACGTCTCTTCCTCGCTTCCTCCGCTCGTATCTCCTGCGGGTGGGTCTAAAACGTGAGGAGAGGAGACGAGGGAAGGAATTAAGGATGTACAAATGAGGAAAGGGATGAGGGCTTTTTCCTTTCTTCACCCTTGATGCGCTCGCTGCAGGTCTGGGATGTGATTGGCCGATCGCTGGTGGTGGACGCAGGCGAGGACGACCTGGGCCGAGGACATCACCCGCTCTCCAAACAGACTGGGAACTCTGGGGAAAGGTGGGTCGGCAGCAGTGATTTAAGGGGGGGGGGGGGGTTAGTATTTGTAGAGGTGTTCGATGTTACAAAGGGGGGGTGGACAAAATAACCAGAACAACGTTTGCACCGTGGAGCCCAGGTCTCTGACAGGAAGAGGACCGTCGCTATGGTGTTTTGTGCAGTATGGTGTTATTTTAGATTGCATTATCCTGAGGCCTGGAAGAAGAAGAACAAATATATATATATATATATATATATATATAATATAATGTTAAATATAAAGTAGTGTTATTTATAATAAATTGTTTAAAATCTGCTGTATTTTTAAAATATATTTAAAAATCTGTATTAAATTGAGATATTGATTTCGACCACATACGCCGCCCTGTTCTATGTGAGTAATTAATTTGTTCCCATTTAAAGTTTTTTGTTTTGTTACTGGAGCATCTAGTCAAAATGGGAATTACTAATTATAATTTAACAAAAACAATCTGAAAATGGACCTTAAATTGGGATTGTTTAGTCAAACTACCAGCTCCGAGGTGGAGACTTGATCATGATTTATTATATGAGCAGTCTAGTAACCAGGCTGGACCTTTTCTTTTTTTTAACCTCTTCTCCTCGCCGCTACAGACTGGCCTGTGGGATCATCGCCCGGTCAGCGGGTCTTTTCCAGAACGCCAAACAGATCTGCGCCTGTGACGGCGTCACACTGTGGGAGGAGAGAGACCGGCCAGTGGCGGGGAAAGGTCGGAGCAAGGCCGGCACGGAGACGCCGGCGGCACACCTCTGAACCCCCCCGTCGGGCAGCGTGAACGTACCGGGCACCGCCGAAGAGAAATGAAGTGGCCGTTTGTTGTTGTTGCCACACAGCTGGAAAGATGACCAAAGGATAAACATGCCTTATTTTCTTGAAATCAAACCCTCTTGCAGTCACAGTTGCTTTCCTCTGAGGATTTTAAAGGCACTGTAGCGGATTAAAACCGGGGCTTTGTGAAAGTCACCTTATTTGATTGGCTAGAGGTCCGTTAATACTGTTGTGTGTTGTTATAAAGAGTCGCCTAACTGTCTCATCGGTGTCTAAATTAATAGAATTCCTGGCTGCGGCTAAATTGGAGAAGGAGTCTACTCAAAAAATACAAAAAAACCTCTGTTGTCCAGGTTGATTTGAAGTACAATTTAACAATGTGCAAAACTTCTAACTCGTCAAACTTATTGATTTCTCTTAACGCACATTTCTCCTCCCTGCGACATTGATATTGTGACTGTGTGTGTGTGTGTGTGTGTGTGTGTATTGGCCATATGAGAGTGTGCATTGATTGTCCAAATTGAGCATCTGTCTTATCTCGGTGATGCCTGAATAAGCTTATTGAATTTTCCTCCAAATGTTCCGTTGTTTTTTCAGTGAACGCCACTTGAATGTAGGGCTGCAACCACTGTTTGTTTTATATTATATAGATCTGTGGATTTTTTTTTTTTTAAATCAATAAAGTTGCCTATAGGGGGCCTAAAGTCATGTCTTTTAAATATCAAAAATATATATCTACAGTGATACAATAAAAGCTGGAACCAGAAAATATGAAATGGAAAGTTTTTGCTTGATAAATGACTCAAATATGTTGCTGACTCATACGTCACGCGCATCCCGCATTAGCATTAATTATGCACCTCTGGCTAAGCGCATGTGTCCTATTTATTTATTTATCTTTTCACAGCCCATAATGAGCTCTTCAATTGAACCCAATCACTCGTTTCCGGCCCCCCCCCCCCCATTTCTTCTTCGTCTGCTGGCTCTGATGAATTAAACAAGCTCGTACACGTACCCTTGTGTGCATGCACCGCGTGCGCGTTTGAGTCATGCATTTGTGAGCGTTCAGCATCCTCCCGGTGCTGCAGCGGCGGCCCTCCCCCTCCCGCAGAATGCCCGACATGCAAACGGAAGCAGGCGCTACCATTTTGAAACGCAGCACGGTCTAAGGTAAGATGGTAGTTCCTTTTTTTTAAAATTTTTTATTTAATCGCCTGTTTTTGTCGCGTGCCCGTCGCTTTATTCTCCTCTCGGCCGCGCGTGAAGGTGATTCATTCCACTTCGCCTCTTAAAAGCTCGCGTTTTTTTTCGCGTCGACGTCTTTTAAACCGTGTTGTTGCACGGAAATCACTCGGTGTTACACTGTATTCGTTCCTGTGCAGGAGGGGGAAAGACAAATGTCAGTTGTTACACTGTATCGAGAGCCAGCGGTTCTGTCTTAATATGTTGTGTTGTTACATTGTAGCCAAGAAATGTATGTATGTATGTATATTTAAAATATATATATATATTTATTTTATGGGTTTGTTTGCTTTACACCGCCGAGCGAGACCAACACGCATCCTCGTGTCGCCGCTCACATTTCCGACACGGGACAATTAAAAAAAAAATGTACCAACGTGTCGAAACAACTTTAAACTTTTTATTTCGCTTCTTTTTTTTTTCGAGCTGTGGAAATGTGTTGACTCAACGTCGCGCTGCGTCATCATAAAACCAGCTTCCTCCCCCCCTTCCTCTTCCTCTCTGTAGTTATGCCTCACGTGAACGCGACATTAATGCAGCAGCCATATGTAACGGAGGGGTGCACTCGCACGTGGAGGAACACCGACGCGTGCACCTCCTTTTTTTTTTTTAAACACTGGCAGCTGCCTCGAGCCCCCCCCCCCCCCCCAAAACAAAAAATAAATAAAATATAAATGTCATTGCTGGTGTCATGTTGCACTTTGCCCTTTTTGATTTATGATTTACAACCGGCCATGAACGTTGCTCGGGAGGAGGGAACGAAAGGTGTCGACCAACCTGTAGAAACACACCTTAGTTTGATTTTAGGAGGAGGAAAGGGGCAATGGGGGCATTTCTGTACTCAAAGATCACCACTGTAAACGCCTTGAGCATTGCTCTGCAGGGCTCTTACTTTGAAGGTAATGGCTCCACTGGCTGTCTCCTGTGTACCAGAGTGTACTCACAGCTGCACATGTAATTACAGCCTCCTCTGAAGGATATTTAATGTGATCCTCCTTCATTGTGCCTCGTCTGTTGGAAACAGTTCGCCGTTCACTCGCGGACGTTTCCCTGGAAAGCCAGGCTCTACCTTTTTTTTTAAGCAAGTCTTCTTTTGACCATTTTTATTTATTTAACGTCAGCAGTAAGCAAACCCTCCCTGACAGATGTTTTTAAGCCCTGAAAAAGAGGCTAAATAGCTGGGTCAGCTTTGTCCCAGAGTACTGCAGCCCTGCCCTGTATTCAGATAATTACACTCCTCTACTTCCTCCAGACTTTGTTCTCTCTCTCGCTCGTTGTTACATCTCGGGGCAGCTGTGTAGTTAACCTCCCCCCTTCATTATCTCTAAGTGCATCCCTCTGTTCCTCCGCAGCGCCATGGATAAGAGCAACACAGTGAAGCTCTTCGTGGGCAACCTGGCGTTGGACACCACCCAGGAGGAGCTGTCGGCCATCTTCGAACCCTACGGCCAGGTGGTCAGCTGCAGCGTGCTGCGGCAGTTCGCCTTCGTCCACCTGCAGGGCGAGGGCGCCGCCGAGCGCGCCATCCGGGAGCTCAACGGGCGGGAGTTTCGCGGGCGCAATTTGGTGGTGGAGGAGTCGCGGGGCAGGCCGCTGCACTCCACCAAGGTGTTTGTGGGTAATCTGAGTGGGATGTGCACCACCGAGGACCTCCAGCAGCTGTTCCAGACATTTGGGAAAGTTCTCGAGTGCGATAAAGTGAAAGGTGAGCTAAGACCCGTTTTAAAAACCTCTCAGTTGTGTGTGTGTGTGTGTGTGTGTGTGTGTGTGTGATACATTGTGGAGCTAGTGTATGAGTGAAGTCATGCCGTAGTACAGGTAAGAGACGTTGTGCTCTACTGCACAGGTCTGAGACCATGTGACGTGTTGTGATTCGCCAGTGCAAAGTTCTCAGTGTTGCTAAACAAGAACCGCCCACGTCCTTGTTCTCCTTTTTTTTTTTGCTGCAATTCATTCTTCTTGGTAGCAGTAATAAGAAAGTGCCTGTGGCGATGCCACTGTGATCCTAACTGTTGTCCCTGCGCTCAATGACAGCCAGGCATTCCTCTTCCGCAGGCTATGCCTTTGTCCACATGGAAAACAAGGAGGACGCTCTCCAGGCCATCGAGGCCCTGCACGGCACCTCGTTTAAGGGCCGCCCCCTCTCCGTCGAGCTGTCCAAGGTCCAGCCCAGCAAGCAGGCGCCGACGGGAAAAATCCCCTGCGTTAACTGTGGGAAGCAGGGCCACTACGCCGGAGAATGCCCCGTGGGGAAGCCCTCTCTGGAGCAGTACCAGAGTCAGGCGGCGGTCCTGGCTGCCGCCGCCGCCGCGGCCGCCGGCCTGCCGCTGCAGGTCCAGCAGAGCGTGCACAATTCGGTCTACAACACCTCCACCTTCGACCCCACGTACGCGGCGCTCACCGGGATCACCACGGGCACGCGCACGGACGGGAACCCCGTGAACCCAGCGGTTTACGGCGCCCTCGCCAGCCAGGTGTACGGCGCCAACGTTGCCAGTCAGCTTTACGGATCGGTGGCCAATCAGGCGGCTCTCACATCGGGCGCTGCCCAGATGTACAGCTCGATGGCGCCCAACATCTACGGCCAGATGGCGGCGACCCCGGCCGCCGCGCATGCTCATGCCGCCGCCTACTCGCCTCAAGTTTACGCCCCGGCGATGGCCAACTCCCACGTCTACCTGACTGCCGCTCATGGACTAGAAATGCCCACATCAGCGGCCAACGCCGGCTACGCCGTCTCTCCGGCTATTTACGGCGCCGGCGCCCCGGCCTACGCTCACATAAGCGCCATGGGAGGAGCGGACCCCACCACGGCCATCTTTGAGGCCGCCAGACAGGCGCATTACTTTGCCCAGGGCCAGCAGGTCATGGCCGACCAGCAGTCGGTGGCTGCGGCGGCGGCGGCGGCCGCTGCCGCGAAGTCCGGCGAGAGGGACCGCAGTCCCCTGCGGCGGTCTCTGCTACCGGACCCGGTGATGAAGCCCTTCATGTACCAGAGAGCCAAGCCGCGGCGGCCCCTGCTCCCCACGCCGGCCGGCCGAGCGGCGGAAGAGGCAGCGGAGGCCGCGGAGGACCCCATGGCCAGGTAGGATCCTCACGCCTCTTTAACCGTCAGCTGTGCAGCGCTGAAACACTCGAGTTTGTTTCTCTACTCGTCAGCTGTTTACCTCCAGCAGTCAGATTAGTGCTTTTACAATCTCTCAGTTGATTAATGATTTATCGCATCCCTTTCTTTCGTCTTCACCGCTCTCCTGTTACTCCCACTGTGTGGTCCATCCCTGTCCCTCCTCCTACCTAAAACCCCTCCCCCCTCTCTCCCTACCTTAACCCCTCCCTCCTTCTCTTAGGTACTACGCGGAGTACTACCAGCAGCTGCAGCAGTACCCCCAGTTCCAGTACGCCTACCCGCCGCCGGGCGCCATGACGGCCATCCCTGGCATGCCGGGAGTGTCGGCGGTCCCCACTGTTTCGGCGATGTCGGCCCAGTCGGTCGCCGCGCTGGAAGCCCTCAGGCCAGTGGTTCCCGCGGCAGTGGCAGCCGCCATGGCCGCGCCAAGGGTGTATGAGCCGCCGTTGCCGCCGCCCACGCGCAAGGAGGCCATCCTCCGCCGCCCCGAACTCTCCCTTCACACGCCTGAGCCCCCCTTCCGATAGTCGCACACAACTCTCTGCCCCACCCCCCCTTCCCTCCTTCGCCCTGAACCCCCATCCCACATCTCCTCTTCCACCCCAAACGTGACCACCTTACAGCAGCTGTATGTATGTGTGTGTGTGTGAGAGGGAGTGTGCGTCTGTGGGATCTAAGTGTGTGTGGTTTGAAACTGGGGGCTCCTCGGTTAATTAACCTGCTTTACGAGGGGCTTAGTCAGCTAAACCTTGGTCCTGTTTGCACACACACAGTGCAGCCGTGAAATGGAGGCGCTCACCGGTGGTTTCGGGCATTCTTTGTTTTTTTTCCCGTTTCTTTGTTTTTTATTGTGCCAGTCTCACACTTGTGCCAGTATTAGACCGACCCCGGTCGGTCGTTTTCATACGCCCTTTTTATTTTTTGAATTTCCACGACCCAGTTATGATCTTCTTTCTACGGCCAAACCGACGATAAACGTCGGTGCTCATGAGCCTAGAGGATCAGTCAGGAGCAGCTCATCAACGTCGGAGCGTTTTGATTTGTAATGTAGTCCTGATGGGAAGCCAGATAAACGCATATTGTGTCCAGGCTGCATTGCACCGTGTCCAATAGAACCAAGGTTGACGTGTTTAAGAAGGGTGTGTGTGTGTGTGTGTGTGTGTGTGTGTGGTGTGTGAAAGAGAGAGAGAGTGCGGGCTCTTGACCTCGCAGCGCACAAACGCAGCGGCTTAGACTGCGCCTTGCAGAAAAGACAAAAACAATCCCATAAAGCACACATATTACGTACTGTTATGTATGTTTTGGATCTCTCCTTGACCCCCCCCCCCCCCCCCCCCCTTTGACCCCCACCTGTCCTCTTAACTACTACACTGGAAGACACGGCTTCACCTCTCGTTCTCTCTCTCTCTCTCTCTAACTACAGCTGCCTACCTCTGACAGTGAATTTCAGTGCTGAGTCTATTTTATTCTGTTCTATTAAACACTTTTCACACAGTCGGCAGTTCAGTTCCTGCTCCTTAAAGGTACAGGGTCTTCATTTTAGGGGAGGGGGGTGGGTTCAGTGACGATTACTTTTGTAGATATTCTGTATTAAGTCCTCCTACGTGTCCAGAGGCCTTTAAAACACAAGTGTTTTTGTTTGTTTTAGTGTAGTTTTACATGTAATACAAGTCAACCTGGGGGTGTAATAACATGAATAAAGAGAACCCCATGTGTGACTACTGAATGAGCTGTTTACAAGGGATCTACTGCATCCTGATAGGAATCGTAACGTGTGACAAGCTCAAATATGTGCCTATAAGCTTTGAGTGAAGTGCATTACGTGGAGGGATCTCCCATTTTTAAGTGCTTTTTTAAAAATCATTTCAAGGGGGGTGGGGGGGGGGGTAGTAGGAGCCCTTTTCTGAGCTTTGTGTCCAGAAGGCTACGAGCTTTCTCGTGGACTTGCACTCCTTTGTTTGTTTTCATATCGTAGTTTTATTTTTGTTTAATTTTTTTTTAATAGAAACAGGTGAGCTGAGCCTCGCTGGTTCGTAATTAGCCGCTGGTTTTTATGCAGGAACGACAGCGATAGCACCAATGAGCTGAGAGATGGGGAAGTGTCTTCCAGATGACTATCTTGACTTCTTTTTCCTCCAAATACCAGACCTGCGTCAGATCGTGATTGCAAAAATTATTGTATCCGGTTGGTGGTGTTTTTCCTGCCTCAGGATGACATAAGCTCGGTACCGCTTTGACGTGCACACGCCTCGTCCTGAGAGGCAAACTCCACGCATCCGGTTCCCAAAAAAAAAAAAAACCTTTTTAATAAAACGATCACTTTTGATTTGCAGCTACTGTTTGACAGCGGTCTGACGCGCACACAGACATCCTCTGAATTCACCTTTACTGCCTCGCTGTTCTCTCTCTCCCCCCCCCCCCCCCCCCCCACCCTCCCTGTGGTTTTTAGTAGTTACGTGACTTTTGCATCTCAGTGTAATCTTTCTGTGTCGTGTGTGTGTGTGTGTGTATACAAACACATACCAGTTGCATCCTTTGTAGAATGATGTGGTTTTTGCGAAAATGTCTTTTTGTTTGCCATGTTTTTGAGACCGTATTTTTTAGAGAAGTACTTTTAATTTTGTCCATTTTATTTTTTAAGAAAAAAGACAAAATAAGAAATTCGGCATGCTCTTTTTTTTTTTGGAGAATATGTACACCTATACTCATTATTATAATAAAGAATGTTTGGCTCACTACTGTGGTAAAAGAAAGCAAAGGGTTTGGACATTTCCCCTTCTTGTCGACGTCGTTCTTCTCCGCTGTCGGGTTCTCTTGTGCGACAACGAGCACACGGGCGGAGACGCCGGCCCCGCTTTGCTTTCTTTGGTCAGGGTAAGTGCGGGTCGGCGCTCCTTTTTCTCTCTCCAGCCTCTCAAACTGGGTGCAAACATAAAAAAAAAGAAAAGAATTGACCAAAATGCACATCAGGAGTGGTCCTTTTTCTTTTTTCTTGCGTCATATAAACGGTGGCATCATGTTGAGAGCTGGGGAGAGGCACGCAGATAGAATGGCCTGTGTGCATTTTGATCTGTGGGGCCGGTCCTGCTTTCTGGGGGTTCGTGGGTGTGCGTCTGGTCCGGTCTCCCCCCCCCCCTCCCCTCCTCCCTCTCCACTGCACCGAATTCTCCCCCCTCCGTGTGTCTCTGTGTCCACTCAGACCTGCATGTGTGATACTCTGTAACTCTGCCACGCACACACACGAGAAAAGAACAACAAAAATCCCTCCGCGACAGTCCAGCTCTGAACTAACTATCTCAACTGAATTAGGTCACCGGGCCACCTGGGACGGCCGGCGTGAGCCATGGGGACGACTTTTAGGCGCGACGCCCACCGCAGCGGGAACTTGTTCTCGCTCTCCTCCACCAGCAAGGTAAACGAAAACGAAAAAAAAACAACCCAAAAAGCACTGACCTCTCCTCTCCCCACCTGCCGCCCCCTCCTTTTTTGACTGTGCCTTGACAACAACACCGCCCCTCCTCCTCGTCCTCCTCCTCCTCCTCCTCCTCCTCTCCTCCGCCATCACCACCTCCCCCTCTACGCCGTAACTCCTCCTGATGCAATGGCAGTGCCATCGGTGGGTGTAGGGTTCAGGACCCCGTCCACAAGGTGTGTGTGTGTGTGTGTGTGTGTGTGTGTGTTAAACAAAGAACGCATGGATGTGTGGAGAACCTTTTGGGTGGTGCTTCGTTGATTGGTTGACACACCGTTACCCCTCCACTGACCGCTAGTCGACTCCTCTCCATCGCCGTATTCGCCGCCCCTCACTCCCTCCTTCCCCCCCCCCCCCCTCCACCTCCACCCCACCCTACTGTCCCTGTGCGCCTCTCCTCTCCGCCGTTCACAAACACACACAAAGCGCTTTTTTTCTTTTTTTTCTCGCCGCCACCGCCGTCTCGCCCCCCCACCCTTGGATCTGGGTTCGTGGCTCTGGCTCGGACTCAACTTCCCAGAACCACCCGCCTGACCCAACCTCCCCATCCTCCTTTGTTACCATAGAGACCTGGGCGTGCCAATGGACTGTGTGTGTGTGTGTGTGTGTGTCACATGACACACAGAGACTTCAATGTCGGACAAGTCGACTCGCTAAAAAATAAATTGCAGAATGCCGGGTTTTCTCCACGTGGCTGTGGAAGGAATCCTAACCTCCTGTTACCCAAAATATCAACCTCAGATTAGGGTCTTCCCTTCGGGGCCCTCTCAGCCTCCTGTGTGCCAACCAGAAACGTCCTATAAGATAGGCCGAGGTACGAGGCCAGTCGGACCTGTAGATTCTCAAGCTCAGGGTTCCTATAGGACCTTTTCTGGTACGGCCGCTCCTCTCTCACTGGGATCAGCTGGACTGGCTGGGTTCGTGCTCTGTGTGACTTCTATGTGTGTGTTTGTTGTTGTTTTGTCACCTGTTAAGATCGTCCACGTGTGGCGCTAGAGAGCTTTAAGCCTCGCACACACACACACACACACACGACCCCTCGCTCAGGCGGTCAGATCGACAAATGAGTTGTCGGACATTTTCTTCAGGATGAAGTCAAAGAGGGCGTTCGGTGCCTTCTGGACGCCGAACCGACAGAGGAGAGGGAACAATAGAGTTGATTTGAAGGTGAGTTGGTTAGTGGGAGGATCCTCGGTCCAACGCTGCTCCCTAACCTCCCCTTCCTGATCTTGGAGGATTTCACGTTGACCATATAGTCTTATCCTGTTAATGCAGCTTTGACTCTCAGGTTACCCGTCACCTTTTTTGTTTACTAAAATGTAGAAATGTGTACAGACAAGATGTCGAATGTTATGAGAATTACCCCGAAGCCTTTTAGCTTTTAGAAATGGAAGCTTTAGAAATAGAAGATGAAGGCCCGCCTCCTTTCCCCGACCTCCGTGATCAGGGCGCTCCACTGTTTAAAAATAAATAAATAAATAATAATAATAATCTTTTTCTCCGGCCACCTCCTCCTTCCCACTCCCTCACGAAAGGCTTCTTCGGGTGCTGCTTGCAAGTCAGCCACGCATCTCTTAACCCCCCACACACACACACACACACACACACACACACACACCACCACCACCCCCTGCTGCTCTGAATTCACACTGACAGCTTGCTGCAGCCTCCTCCCTCCTCCCCCTCCTACATGCCCTCTGCGGTTTGGACGGCTGAAGAACCACACACACACACACACACACACACACATCTCTCCCTCCCTCCTGTGATCCCACGGGGTCACATCTGTTCTCCTGCAGCAGGTAATGATCTGAGATGTGCACCTGGAACGCACCTCAACGTGGTCTGAGCACAAACCCCACAGACCACGTTGGCCTTTCTTGAGTTTGCACGTTTTGAGATTCTGCAGGTTTATTCGATGCGATCGCGACTATTCGAGCTCTCGTAGCGCGGAGGTGAAGTCCCGGGTGTCCAGTGTCTTCAGATGAAGGCGTACCTCAACATGAATGCAGTCCAAACAATATCCATGCATTTGTTAAGGAGCTCAACATGTTTAGTTGCTGCTCTCGACGCTGCAGGCTGAGGTGTACGTGTTATTTTGTCCACCTCTTTACGTGGATGTTTCATCGCCACCAGAGGCCAGGTCTGTTTTTTTTTTCTTCTTCTTCTTCTTCTTCTCCCCCTGTGGTCCACGTTACCATCAAAACTCCCACAGGTGTTGTTATGTTTACGGGGGTCAACCCACCCAGTTCCCTCGGCCCAGCAGCAGCTCCGTAACCACCAAGAGTCCTTCGAGTGGGTTAGTGGACCGAGCCGAGTGTAGTTACCGTCACACGCCTGATTAATTATGATAAACATCTGTCTAGTTTAATGTGTCGCCTTCGAGAGCAAAGAGATCTGAATCTGCAAAGCACAAAGTCAAGGAGGAGGGGGAGGGGGAGGGGGAGGGGGGGGGGTAGTTGACGAATGTTAGATAAAATCTTTGTCAACATGTTTACTGTGAATAAAAACACAAATGCTATTGTATGGTTGTGATATGCATGTGTGTATATGCCTTTTGATCTGTATTTCAGTCTGCATGCCAATCATGAATAAATTCATTTTTTTTCTCATAAAAGCACCTGGATCTCTTTTTATTCTAATTTAATGTATGTACTTAGACAGTGCCAATGATATATATGGATATATATATATATATATATATATATATATAATTATAGACTGGAGGCATTAGTATAGTTTATGATGGAACAAAGAAAAAGTATTAACTGCTTTTACCTGCAGCCTGTGTCAGTGTTTGACTATTTAGTTGCTAGAAAGCCATGTTTAGGGGGGGGGGGGCTGCTTTTGAGTAATGTTAATGTTCTCTGGTTCTGTTTTCTGGGAGTCTGAACCCACAGAGACCCGGGTTTGCCATTGAGGGTCACTAACAGCAACAGGTGCATTGCACAGGCCATAAAAACCTCTCTGGTCCGCGGGGGGCGTGATTGACACCCCTCTGCGCCACTCACAAGCCGGTTCCCCCTGCCCGCGAGAGACTACCCCGCCTTTCAAACCTTTTTAGGGGCAGAACCTGATACCCGTGCTGTCGGCTCCCATACTTATTGGGGTGCGGTCACGTGTGACACTTTTGACCAGGAAAGGAGCACCGGACCAGCTGGGTTTTCTGGTAGTGGGAGCACCACCTCCGCACAGGCACCTCGCACCAGTGGAGTCTGGTCTCTGCAGCCCCTAACGGTCTCTCCCCCCCTGAAAGCGAGACCCCACGTCTCAAGGTGGTTCTTGCCCTCACGGCGCCGTCCATTGCTGATTCATTTTTTTTTTCTTTCTATAAGCTGAGGGGGACGTGAAGTCCTAACAGAGGCTGCGCCATGACGACTGTCGAAACCCATATGACATACAGCAACTCCTACACGATCAACCAGGAGGAGGTGTACATGACCCAGGAGGACGACTGGGACCGGGACCTGTTGCTGGACCCTGCCTGGGAGAAGCAGCAGAGAAAGGTAGGTCTGGATTCGGAGCTTTACGCTTGTGCCGCCGTGCGTAATTACGCACAGATTGACCCACGCCCTCACACTACTAATGCGTAACTTTTGCTACATTTTAACACATTGGTATGGTTTCAGAATCACCTTCCTCCTCCCTACTAGCTCCACGTCTCAAACAGCCCAACGCGACACTGGGTCTGTGCGCGTTAACCTCGCACCTGGCACTTCACGCTGGAAGCTGCGTGGGCAGATATTTTAGGCCTTGGAAGTTTCCTCAGTGTTGTCTTTCAGTGAACTTACCCCTCGCCTCGCGAAGACTGTCTAAATATAATACCACCAGGCTGCATTGGAATGATACAATACATATCAGTTGTCCAGGGTTTTTTGGTTTAAATCGCGACACTAACTATAAATAATAAAGGTATAAAGTGATGAGAGAGAGAAACTTCCATTCAGGCATCTGGATTTAAGTCACTTTTCCAGCGATTTTAGTCCCGAGGTGAGAAGGTTTAAAGCGGCGTCATTTAAATGAACAATACACACTTAACACCTGCATTTTGTCACGTTACTTACATTCTTAATTTAATTAGTAAATTGTTCAATTGGTTTGTTATTACAAATAAATAAATTAAAAAAAACTAAATGTTTGTGAGAAAGAAAAAAAAAATCTATTACTAAGCCCATACTAAGTTAGCCGTTGCCTAGGCGACCAGCTGGCCACAGGTGCGTTTAATTACCTGTCTGAGCTTAAAAAAAAAGTCAACTGAGGCGGTGAAGTGATGCACAAAGGTTACTTTAAAAAAACAAAAAACATTTGTGTAATTATTCACCCGACACACACACACACACACACACACACACACACACACACACACACACGTTGTGTGGTCGAGGTGAAGTGTATTATCACCCTTCCCTGGTTGGTTTAAAAAGTAGCCGGTGCAACTGTTGGCTTCAGCCTGGCCGCCATTTTTCTCCGAAGGGACCAGAGTTGCATTCCGGAGCTGAAAATAGATCCTCACCAGATTCACCAGCACGTCTTGTTGTTTAGAAATACCATTAAGATCTTGAGAATGACACATTATGATATTAAAATGAATGGGCCGCATTTCGCTGCCACGCTACACTTCAACCCAATTAATTCCTCACGTTGTCTTGTTTTCGTGTTCGTTTGTCTGTGTCTATATTAATAATGTTTACAGATGATTAACTCGCTGACATTGAATCACAGAGCGAAGATAAACACAAGTTCATTATATCTTTTAAAGACTCTTCTTCATAGCTGGAACAATAATAAACGTATACGTTGTGACTTTAACCAAGAACAGGGAACTCATCGTGTGCAATACAACTATTTAAATATCAATATCTCAATGTGTGTATCCACAATAATATGAATTAAGATGTATTTTGATCACCTGGCCGGTAGAAATAGCCACTTCCTGTTTCCTTTTATTGGATAAACAAGAGTCACGATGTGGAAGACAGGTTCAGTTATTTATCGTGAAATCATATTATTTTTTTTAATGATTTTAATGTTGCTTTTCTATTATAATTCAGATGTCAGTTGGCCAACATATTTTTTTAAATATTTTTATGATATCTCTCTATACCAATTTATATACTTATATTATTTTCTGTATTCTATTCTTGAGCGTCACCACAAATGAATTTCCCCGAAAGGGATTATCTCCTCTAATCTAATCCAATATCATCTCATTTAATCTAATCTAATAACACCTCATCTGCACTATTGGAGCGCAGAACTTATTGTTATTATTTTTTTGGGTTCACGTGTTCAGATGCTACTTTGCACTCTGCATCTGCTGAATGTCCCACGAACTATAGAGCCGACAGGCTGAGAGACCTTAACAGATGGTAGAGAGGGAGAGAGAGAGAGAGAGAGAGAGAGAGAGAGAGAGAGAGGGAGGGAGGGATAGAGTGAGGAAGAGAGAGAGAGAGAGAGGGAGAGAGAGGGAGGGATAGAGTGAGGAAGAGAGAGAGAGAGAGATCGCAAGGCTCGTCGATATACAGCCCGGGTTGGTTTCACAGACCTACAAATAAACATCTTGCTAAAAATACTTGCTCCGCTTCAACCTCCTTCCCTCCTTCCCTCCTTCCCTACTTTCCTCCTTTCCTCCCTCGCTCCCTTGTTCCCTTGCTCCCTCGCTCCCTTGTTCCCTCGCTCCCTCGCTCCCTCGTCTGTCTTTCCTCCAGTCGAGAGGGAACACTTCCTCCCGCGGGCGGCCATTCTTGACACATTCCTTTGTATCTTTTTCCACGGCACACCTTCTTTCTTTTCTTCTTGTTCCTACTTCCTCCCCTCCTCTCCTCTCCTCTCCTCCTCTCCACTCCCCTCCTCTCCTCTCCTCTCCCCTCCCCTCCCCTCCTCTCCTCTCCTCTCCTCTCCTCTCCTCCCGCTCGCCGTGCACCTGTCACTCACTTTTGAACGTAAGACGATAACATCGTCCTTGAGCGTCCGAGCGCGGCCTCACCTCTCGACCTCCCGGGGGAGGAGGTCACCGTACCCCGTTGCTCTCCTCGGCATGCACCGTCCAGCTTAAGGAGGTGATATCAGCGCGTGAATATAGCCGCTGCATCATTTCGCAACGTAATGAATATGAAAGGAAATCTCAGCGACCACCTGTTCTCTCCTTGAAATTTCAGTGGAAAAAAAAAAGAAAGAAGAAGAAGCTGCGCGCCACTTGGTTTACGTGTTTGTCAACACACAGGGATGTCGAACCCGATACTGGACTTTGGAAATAGTGAATTGACCATCTTGACACATTGGGTTATATATATATATATATATATATATATATATATATATATATATGTATATATAAATAAACCATGAAGCAGCTCTTGTGAGTTTTGGGGGGGACAACTTGCATGATGTATTACATTACATTACATTACATGTCATTTAGCTGACGCTTTTATCCAAAGCGACTTACAATAAGTGCATTAAACCATGAGTCCAAACTCAGAACAACAAGAATCAAGCAAGTACAATTTCTTCAATAAAGTTAAACTACAGAGTACTATCCGTAAGTGCCATTTAAGTGCTACTAAAGTGCTAAACAACAAAGTGCTATCGGTAAGGGACATTTAAGTGCTATTCAAGGTATTGCAGATGGAATAAGAAAGGAAAGGGCCGTATTCTGTCCTCAAAGCAAACCGCGATCCGAGACAGAAGAAGGGGGTTGTGGGTTTAAGTCGGCGAACGGGCCCGAAGTCGATGTTTCCACGAACTTCCCGATGTCTCAGCCGAGCACATCTACAAAAAGTAGTGCTCTTTATTAAAAGAGGGGGTCGATGGCTGTTTGAAGATGAACTCACAATGTGGCTTTTCTTATTAGAAAAGCACCGCATGACCCCGCCGATGGACGTCCGCCGATGGCGCCACTACGTTGTAGTTTTGGCTACTTTTTTTTATTGTTTTGTATAACGTTTAAAAAAGAATATTAACCGAAAAGGTTCCCCACTGTGACTGAAGTCATCTTCCGTTTCACATAGTTTAAGAGTTCAGCTGCTCGCTAAGTGAGCGGCCGGCCGCCGAGCCGAGCTCGCGTTAGCAATAAGCTATAAATACGCATTACACGGGGTTATCGACGAGCTCGTGGGCGCAGCTGACCCGCCGCTAGCCTCACGCTGGAGGATTAGCGTCTTCAAACATCCTTCTTGTGTTCTCCTCAAGCGCAAACTGATGTTTGTCTTCTTCAGGAAGTGTAAAAATAGTCACCCGGGTGACGGCAGTGGTATTTCTTCACGAAAAGAGGTCGAAATCGTTCACGGCATTTAATAAAATCGCCTTTTTGAGCTTGTACTTAAATAATTCATTTGTTCATTTTAATTTCTTAGAATCTTGCCTAAATAATGAGCTAAAACACTGAATTATCACCCAGTTTCATGAGCAGGTATCACGTAAACGGGATAATAACACAAACGACACGCAGTCTTTGGGTTATTCCCACATTTATTACTAATACCCCCTCCATAATTAAACACAAAAAATCAATTATTAAGTGAATGAAGTGGCCCCCAAAAAAGACGGATCGCCGTCCGCTTCAAGTGGTGTGAAGTTACCTCCCGTAACGGGATGTTTATCCACGGAGAGAGAGCCTGAAGGCACCGCGTAATCAAATCTATTCTCGTCTAATCTGGTTTTGCACTTGAACTGCTCGGCCAGACGAGGTCATCGATCCTCACCTTTTTACCTGACGCCGCCGGAGACGGTTTCGGGAAACACGGGCGCTTTTTAAAAAAATGTAATTGTGGCCCCGTGGTCATCTTTCAAGGAAACGAGAGATTGGGAAAGTGCTTCTTTGTGCATGACATGTTTTGCCTCGAGGGCCTTTTTCTATTATTAATAACAGCATTATGACGTTTAAGCTCCTTTTTTTTCTTCGCTAAACTGAACACAAGTTACAAATTAATCTGACAGCCTGAAAATTGGGGAAACCCCGTTTGGCCGTTGATCGTTTTTGTGTTCCCTTCACAGTTTCATAGTCACGGGGTACTTCATCTGCTCTCTTATCTGGGATGGGATGGGTTTTTTTCAGCCTTAATTCGCACCGTCAGTGAAGACATTTGATTATTCGTTAATTCCCCGCATTTGGCCCGCTCCGCTGATTTGTGCCCACGGCTCGGGCGGGACGACAGAACCTAAATCCCAAGATGCAACTTCCTCTGTGAGGAGCATGTGAGGAGCGTGTGAGGAGCGTGTGAGGAGCGTGTGAGGAGCGTGTGAGGAGCATGTGAGGAGCATGTGATGGCCATGCGGGAATGGCTACGCTCTCTTTGGGGTATTTCCAGTCGCCGGACCAGCGGAGCACATAGAAACTTCCTTTTTTCATTTTTTTTCCCGGAGGGAGATGTTGTGTATTTTCTGATTTCACTAATATGTTTTGTCGTTTGTAAACAAAACCAAAAGCAGACGGGGAGCACAGAAGTCGCCGAAGGAGTCCTTCCTCGGTGCCTCCTGCCTCGAGAATGTTACGCAACTCCTCTGGCGCTCTCTCAAGGAGGAATAAAATAAGACACGACTACGTTTAAAGTAGGAATATTCTTCACGTGAGTCGCTTTTCATAAAAGTCTTGCGACCGCAGTTCAAAAAGAAAAGAACCCCAAAAAAATGGTCCGCCGAAGTTCATTCCAGGTGAACTGTGTCGGAGAAATAAAAAGCATTGATCGCCGTAGCGACGAGGCGTACAAGCGCTGCGTGTAAGCGGAGAGGTGAGAGGACTCCGAGTCAGATCAAGTAGCAGTTGCTATTCCAGAAGCCGTGTCCATGTAGGGAGGCTTCTATAAACTGCTTTAGTGCAGGAGCCCCGGGAGGCCGGAGGAAGGGCCGAGGAGTGTGTGTGTGTGTGTGTGTGTGTGTGTGTGTGTGTGAGGGAGAGAAATTGTCTTCATTCATTCACTGTATTTTATGAGCACGAAGGAGTCGGAGAAATAATGATTGATGGGCTGTGAGGGCGGCCGTTTTGATCGGATCAGAGCCATCCTGTGGGGGTCCCCGTAAATAGAATAAAAAGGAGCAAACTGAAACTAAACAAACTAAAACGGAAAGATCCGTCCATCCCAGTTTTAGTTATTATTCTTTAGGAAAATGGAGGCTTGTTTATGAAGGAAGCAGAAAGTCCGTGACCTCGGGTCCTGATGGCGTCGGACTTAACTGCTGCGTTCGTGTCGACCCGGTCCGTTTCCTTCTAGTAACGAGACCGGCTGGAGCGCCGACCCGATGTTGTGCCACGCGGCGGGTATTTATAGGCAGGTGGGAGCAGAAGTCGGGTCTCTTATAATAGGACTGAGGTCACGAAGACGGTCGAAAATAATGAACAGAAGAAAGGCCGTCATCTTTGACTTCACCCTAACCTGGAGCTGTAACTTCCTGGTTGATGGGAGCGTTTAAACGCACCCCGGGGGGGGGGGGGGTCTGTTGCCTCAGGTGTTAACTGCCACGTGCAAGCGGCTAAACCAGGACTTCCTGAATGCCGACGTGTCCGCGCGAGATCGTCTTGAGCATTAAACAACCTTTTTTTGCGGTTCTACAATGGAAGGTCCGTGGGGTATAAACGCAAAGGTCGGCGTCTTTTGGCTAAATGAATGCTGGGAAACTGTTACATCGGTTTCACGCACAGGACCTCGTGAAGGGGGCTCCTGTTCAGATAGAATTAGCTGACCCGAGATCTGCCTGGACAGTTTTGCATCTTATTTCAGAGAAAGAACTTGCCTTTTGAAATTAGACCCCATCACCCCACCACACACACACACACACACACACACACACACACACACACACATGCTAGCAGAACGTTGGCCCCACCGTCAGGTCAACGTGTCACTTTGTTCCTTATGGTTTACGACCAAATACCTGCGTCAGCCTCGGTTGTGCTTAGTGCTAGTTATCCCTTATTAGCATGCTAACATGCTACGTTGCTAGGTGTCCCATTGTGTTCCTGCTCCTCTGACATGTGAACACACACACACACACACGCACACACACACGGAGACAGTGCCGAGGAGCCTCGTTGTTCGCGCTCGCGCCTCTCATCGTCAATCTGTTGCCGCGGCGATGGTCGTGATTGACTGAACCGGGTTAACCATCCGCTTCCCGGATGTCTTCACCGACACACGCGTATGGATATTTTAAAATCATTGGTATTGTTCTCACGGTGTCGGTGGGCGGAGGACTTTTGTCTTTCACCGCCTGCTCCACCTGCTCCACCTGCTCCCTCACCAGCTGAAATCCCTCCTGCCCACAGTATGTCTCACTGGCATCTGGCACGGAGATGACACACACACACACACACACACACACACACACACACACAGGCCTAGGCCTTTTATCCTCTGAACACGGACATAAATCCACGGGTTTGGACTCGGGCCTCGCGGTCGGGTCTGATGTGATACTGGCTTGTTAATCCTTAGAGGTGTAAAGGATAAAATGATGTTGGGGATTTATATACTTACGGCTGCTGATAATGGAACAGCTGTTCACAGAATAATAATAACCATTTAGAGAGATTAAGAGAAAGGTTTTCCTATCTGGATGGACCTGTTGATATTTAGGAGGAAGGAGAAGTTGCCTGATTTCCTCTTTGTTCGCTGGTGAAGCGTCATTTTTCATAATCAAGCTGATGACCTTTGCATGTGGTCCCTCCTGTTTCTAAATAGTACTAATTCATATTTACCTCTGAGACAGTGTCTCCTCTCAAACCCTTTTCAAAACGACATGTCCATGAGTTGAACATGAGCAAAAAAACTAGATTTTCCCCTCAAAGATTGTTGAATTTGAAATGTTTTCAGAGGCATTAAGACGTTTTCCTGACTTTAAACCACAATGTGACGTCAACAATCGTAGGATAACGTTTCACTTTTCAATGACGGAGGGGCCTTTTGAATATCGTTATAGTCATCGGCATTTTGATTTGGCCTTTTGCGCCAACTTGAAAACGATGAATAGTAATAAAAAGCACCTGCAGCGACAGGTGTGACGTCACCGTGACGACGAGCTAAGTTGCAGTACTGGTAGTTGTTATTGGCGTCGACCTCTTGGCTCTTTCGTCCTTGTGGCTCCCAAGTTCAGGGCCCCGGGTCTGTGTTGAGAGGTATTTAAAGGCCACTCAGGGGAGGAGGAGGAGGAGTTAAGGGAGGGGGGGGAGGGGGGGCTACACCTGTTGTGTTTTTTTTCCTAACCACAATGTGAATGACACTAAAAAGAGAGAATAAGCAGTATTTTATATGACTTTGAAAAAGGAAAAGTTCGTCTTCTAGTGTCTGCAGACGATGATCATTCACAGTAGAACCTACTCACTCATAAGTTATATATTTATTTATTTATACCTAAAAGAACCAATACCATGTGTAACGGTGCAAAAGAGTGTCAACTTCTCTCTCGTATCCTTTATTGCTTAAAAAAAAGAAATCCAATAACTGGAGATGTGTTTTTAATAATCTTCTGACCTGTGGTTCGCTGACTTTGGGGTGCTGCAGATTGTTGTGTCATTGTGGGGGAAGGGTGTGTGTGTGTGTGGGTGTGTGTGGGTGTGTGTGTGTGTGTGTGCGTGTGTGTGTGTGTGTGTGTGTGTGTGTGGAGTGTGTGTTCAAAGTAGGAGAGAGACAGGTGGGCCGACGGGTGCCAAATTATGACAATGTGGCTTAAAACCGGTAGCGTTATTAATTTGGAGATGTGTGTGTGTGTGTGTGTGTGTGTGTGTGTGTGTGTGTGTGTGTGTGTGTGTGTGTGTGTGTGTGTGTGTGTGTGTGTGTGTGTGTGTGTGTGTGTGTGTGTGTGTGTGTGTGTGTGTGTGTGTGTGTGTGTGGAGTGTGTGTTCAAATTTATTTATGTTGTACACTGAGAGCATGTGAGCGGCCCGTTATTGTGAACAGGTGTGTGTCAAAGGTAGCTGCAGTGGACAGGTGTGAACCGGGTCGACCACGTCAACCTTGGAGGCTTCTTGAGCACCGGCAGTGAGATATAAATACCTGTGTTGTCTTGAGGTTCACACACGTTACCGTTCAATCACGTTAATGTTCACACACGTTCACACACGTTACCGTTCACACACGTTACCGTTCACACACGTTCACACACGTTCACACACGTTACCGTTCACACACGTTACCGTTCACACACGTTCACACACGTTCACACACGTTACCGTTCACACACGTTACCGTTCACACACGTTCACACACGTTCACACACGTTACCGCTCACACACGTTACCGTTCACACACGTTAACGCTCACACACGTTAACGTTCACACACGTTAACGTTCACACACGTTAACGCTCACACACGTTACCGTTCAATCACGTTAACGCTCACACACGTTTACGTTCACACACGTTAACGTTCACACACGTTAACGTTCATACACGTTAACGCTCACACACGTTAACGCTCACACACGTTAACGTTCACACATGTTAACGTTCACACACGTTAACGCTCACACACGTTAACGCTCACACACGTTAACGTTCACACACGTTAACGTTCATACACGTTAACGCTCACACATGTTAACGTTCACACACGTTAACGCTCACACACGTTAACGTTCACACACGTTAACGTTCACACATGTTAACGTTCACACACGTTAACGCTCACACACGTTAACGCTCACACACGTTAACGTTCACACACGTTAACGTTCATACACGTTAACGCTCACACACGTTAACGCTCACACACGTTAACGTTCACACATGTTAACGTTCACACACGTTAACGCTCACACACGTTAACGCTCACACACGTTAACGCTCACACACGTTAACGTTCACACACGTTAACGTTCAATCACGTTCACACACGTTAACGTTCACACACGTTAACGCTCACACACGTTACCGTTCAATCACGTTAACATTCACACACGTTACCGCTCACACACGTTAACGCTCACACACGTTAACGTTCACACACGTTCACACACGTTAACGCTCACACACGTTAACGCTCACACACGTTAACGTTCACACACGTTACCGTTCACACACGTTCACACACGTTAACGTTCACACACGTTACCGTTCAATCACGTTAACGTTCACACACGTTACCGTTCACACACGTTACCGTTCAATCACGTTAACGTTCACACACGTTACCGTTCACACACGTTAACGTTCACACACGTTAACGCTCACACACGTTACCGTTCACACACGTTACCGTTCACACACGTTCACACACGTTAACGCTCACACACGTTAACGTTCACACACGTTACCGTTCACACACGTTACCGCTCACACACGTTAACGTTCACACACGTTACCGTTCACACACGTTACCGCTCACACACGTTAACGTTCACACACGTTACCGTTCACACACGTTCACACACGTTAACGTTCACACACGTTAACGCTCACACACGTTACCGTTCAATCACATTAACGTTCACACACGTTACCGTTCAATCACATTAACGTTCACACACGTTAACGCTCACACACGTTACCGTTCAATCACATTAACGTTCACACACGTTACCGTTCAATCACGTTAACGTTCACACACGTTAACGCTCACACACGTTAACGTTCACACACGTTAACGCTCACACACGTTAACGTTCACACACGTTAACGTTCACACACGTTAACGCTCACACACGTTAACGCTCACACACGTTAACGTTCACACACGTTAACGCTCACACACGTTACCGTTCACACACGTTCACACACGTTAACGTTCACACACGTTAACGCTCACACACGTTACCGTTCAATCACGTTAACGTTCACACACGTTAACGCTCACACACGTTAACGCTCACACACGTTAACGCTCACACACGTTAACGCTCACACACGTTAACGTTCAATCACGTTAACGCTCACACACGTTACCGTTCACACACGTTAACGTTCACACACGTTAACGTTCACACACGTTAACGTTCACACACGTTACCGTTCACACACGTTAACGCTCACACACGTTAATGTTCACACACGTTAACGTTCACACACGTTACCGTTCACACACGTTACCGTTCACACACGTTAACGCTCACACACGTTAACGTTCACACACGTTAACGTTCATACACGTTAACGCTCACACACGTTAACGCTCACACACGTTAACGTTCACACATGTTAACGTTCACACACGTTAACGCTCACACACGTTAACGCTCACACACGTTAACGCTCACACACGTTAACGTTCACACACGTTAACGTTCATACACGTTAACGCTCACACACGTTAACGCTCACACACGTTAACGTTCACACATGTTAACGTTCACACACGTTAACGCTCACACACGTTAACGCTCACACACGTTAACGCTCACACACGTTAACGTTCACACACGTTAACGTTCAATCACGTTCACACACGTTAACGTTCACACACGTTAACGCTCACACACGTTACCGTTCAATCACGTTAACATTCACACACGTTACCGCTCACACACGTTAACGCTCACACACGTTAACGTTCACACACGTTCACACACGTTAACGCTCACACACGTTAACGCTCACACACGTTAACGTTCACACACGTTACCGTTCACACACGTTCACACACGTTAACGTTCACACACGTTACCGTTCAATCACGTTAACGTTCACACACGTTACCGTTCACACACGTTACCGTTCAATCACGTTAACGTTCACACACGTTACCGTTCACACACGTTAACGTTCACACACGTTAACGCTCACACACGTTACCGTTCACACACGTTACCGTTCACACACGTTCACACACGTTAACGCTCACACACGTTAACGTTCACACACGTTACCGTTCACACACGTTACCGCTCACACACGTTAACGTTCACACACGTTACCGTTCACACACGTTACCGCTCACACACGTTAACGTTCACACACGTTACCGTTCACACACGTTCACACACGTTAACGTTCACACACGTTAACGCTCACACACGTTACCGTTCAATCACATTAACGTTCACACACGTTACCGTTCAATCACGTTAACGTTCACACACGTTAACGCTCACACACGTTAACGTTCACACACGTTAACGCTCACACACGTTAACGTTCACACACGTTAACGTTCACACACGTTAACGCTCACACACGTTAACGCTCACACACGTTAACGTTCACACACGTTAACGCTCACACACGTTAACGCTCACACACGTTAACGCTCACACACGTTAACGCTCACACACGTTAACGTTCACACACGTTACCGTTCACACACGTTAACGTTCACACACGTTAACGTTCATACACGTTAACGCTCACACACGTTACCGTTCACACACGTTCACACACGTTAACGTTCACACACGTTAACGCTCACACACGTTACCGTTCAATCACGTTAACGCTCACACACGTTACCGTTCAATCACGTTAACGTTCACACACGTTACCGTTCAATCACGTTAACGCTCACACACGTTAACGCTCACACACGTTAACGTTCACACACGTTACCGTTCACACACGTTACCGTTCACACACGTTACCGTTCAATCACGTTAACGCTCACACACGTTAACGCTCACACACGTTAACGTTCACACACGTTAACGTTCACACACGTTACCGTTCAATCACGTTAACGCTCACACACGTTAACGCTCACACACGTTAACGCTCACACACGTTACCGTTCACACACGTTAACGCTCACACACGTTAACGTTCACACACGTTACCGTTCAATCACGTTAACGCTCACACACGTTAACGCTCACACACGTTAACGTTCACACACGTTACCGTTCACACACGTTAACGCTCACACACGTTAACGCTCACACACATTAACGTTCACACACGTTACCGTTCACACACGTTAACATTAAAGTTAACTACTACTAGAGTTTCTACTGCCCAAACTCGGAAAAATTGGCATTTTTCTTCTGGTATTTGTCTTTTTTCTCAAGCAGACGTGGATACGGTGCGTTATTGTTACTTTTCTCATGAATATTCAAATCCAATGCATTTAGATTGCTAAATAAAAAGGTTTAACTTGTATTTAAATCGCAATAAGAATGCAATGTTATTTTAAAACATCGTCACGTTCTACCGACTTCAGGAACACGTCACTGCTCCACCCCGAATCCTTTCAATGTTCACTCGCTCTAATATCGCAAATCCCAGTAAAAAATAATCACAATAGCATATTTATTCTAAATGCATCAGCTCTTGCACAAACAAACAAAAAACCGCAGAAGAGAAAGAAACATAAACGCATCCTGAGCGCTGCGTCAAGCTAACTGGACTTGAAAGAAGGAGGTTACGGGCTGTCAGTCAAGTGCTCAGGCTCCGCCTCTCACGGGATGAATCCCTCAGAAACTTGACGACAATAGATTTCCCAAAATGCATTTGGCCTCTTAAGTGCTTTCCGAATGGACCCTTCGTAAAGCTTTATTGTCTCCTGCATTACCTCATATATATATATTCAGTTCTCCACGGTGGCTCTGAGCCGAGAGGTGTTGAAGCCCGTGAGCCCAAAGCAGAGCGGCGCTCCCCGTACGAACGCCACGCCGCCATGTTCCCCCTCATCAGACCGCCGGGTTTGAAAGCCGCTAATTAAGGAAATCAGCCACCGAAGACGTGCGTGATTAAATCTGCAGGCGCCCTCCGCGGCAAAGATTGAGACCATCCTGCGGGTTTCATCAATTATCCACCTAATTAGCAGAAATGTAATTAATGAAAGGACGATCTGAGACGGAGTTCATGGTTACACTGCGCCTTCAGTGAAGTGTGTGTGTGTGTGTGTGTGTGTGTGTGTGTGTGTGTGTGTGTGTGTGTGTGTGTGTGTGTGTGTGTGTGTGTGTGTGTGTGTGTGTGTGTGTGTGTGTGTGTGTGTGTGTGTGTGTGTGTGTGTGTGTGTGTGTGTGTGTGTGTGTGTGTGTGTGTGTGTGTGTGTGTGTGTCAGCTGTATTGAGGGTCAGCAGCCCCGCTTCCCCTGGGGGCGGGGCTAGTTATGACAGGCATTCAGCTCGGCCACTGTGACCTCATTTTACAAGAAGGACCTGTAAAAGAGGCCCTGCCAGACTGACAGGGGGGGGGGGGTGATGCCAGGATGGAGGGTGACCTCATGCCGGTGGACTCTGTAGACCACCACAGGCTTTAAAACAAACCCCGTGGAATGGGATAACAGAGCGTGGGACTGGAAATAATAGCTCCACTATCCCAGGTATGGCACATAATTGTTTTATTTATTTCATACCGCGCTGATCCGTTAAAGCACGTTGGACTTAACGGGATCCTGGATCATGTTTGAACCTCCAGCTTCATGAGGTCCAATGAATCCTGGATTTCAATTACCGGCCCGGTTACTTCCTCTGATGTCGGCGAGGCTTCCTCCCTCTCGTCTTACCCACACTACTTTCTCCAGTTATTATTTTATACATCAATCCATTCTTTCCTCCTCCTCCTCCTCCTCCTCCTCTTCTCTCCGTCTTGGACTCTTACGATCCACCTCAGGAATCCTGCCTTCTCAGCTGTCCGGTGGTGTCCCATAGCAACCCGATTTAGCCTCCCCCCTCCTTCACTTTTCAGTCTTTCCTCCTCCTCCTCCCTGTTCTTCAACTTAATTTAGCCCCCACCCACCGCCCCTCCTCCCCGCTCCTTTGGCTCCCTGCATCCTTCCTCCTTCCTCCTTCCTCCACCTCGTCTCCTCGCCGACTTGGCCTAGTTGCCCGTGTGTGCTGGATTAGGAGCCCGTCTAAATTTGGTCATGCGTGGCAAAGGAGCCGAGCACCTGCTGGGACCCCGGCTGGTCTCTCCAGACCCTTACATCGAATTACAGCGGGGCCCGGGCATTCCTCTCACTCCTCTCACTCCTCTCACTCCTCCACAACCAAATGTTGCAATGTTTCCATCAGCCATACTGCCAGGAGTGAAAGAAGTAGTTATATTTAAATATAATTACCGATACTGCAATATGAATATACTTCATTAAAAGTGTTGTTAACAAAATATACTAAATAATTTAGTTTTGTTTTATGTAATAATTCATTTGGATTAATAAGAAATCTTTGTACCATTAATATGTAAAACACACTTTAATATTGTAGCTGGTTATAGTGGAGTTAATTGTCACTAGTTTTTATATACATATATATGTATATGTATATTATCTCAGCTCTACAGTGCTGAGGGTCACTCGTGTGGTTTCTCCCAGTCAAAAACACCGGTTTCTTCTCCTTCCCTCTCTTCCGGTCATCTCGTCCCGGTCTGCTTTTGCTTCTCCGTCCATGTTGATCCTTCAGTGCACGCTTCAGTGCACGTTTCAGTGCACGTAACAGTGCACGCTTCAGTGCACGTTTCAGTGCACGCTTCAGACATGGAAGCACACAAATATGTGACGTACACCTGCAATGTGCCCCGCTGTCATGGAAATGTCTGCTCTCACCTCCACTGAGCGCACACCGGGTGTGATTTCTGATTAGTATACATCTCTCTCTCTCTCTCTCTCTCTCCCTCTCTCTCGCTCTCTCTCTCTCTCTCCCTCCCTCTCTCTCTCTCTCTCTCTCTCTCTGCCCACACCATCATCTGTAGTTAGTTATTCAGCTCATGTACTTATTCTGCTTCTACGCCCACACACACATCCTCCAACAACGCTGGCAAAGTTGTGGCTCTACAGCAGCAGCCCGTACGCACACTCACACTCGGGAATGTGAACACACACACACACACACACACACACACACACACACATACACACAACATCAGAGCTGACGTTACAAATGTCGCAAATTGAAGCGGACAGTTCCTGCATTGCAAAGCAGTTTTGACCCGGCTCTCGAAAGGGAAACGTGTGTGTGCGTGTGTGTGTGCGTGTGTGTGTGTGTGTGTGTGTGTGTATAGCAGGTAGAGTCATAGCGCTTGCTGTCAGTGTCTCTCAATGTGCTTGTCATACAGTCAGAAAGGTGACAGTGTAACCCACTCCATCTTCTCCCTCTCTCCTTCTCTCCCTCCTTCCCTCCCTCCTTCCCTCTCTCCTTCCCTCCCTCCTTCCCTCCCTCATTCCCTCTCTCCTTCCCTCCCTCCTTCCCTCCCTCATTCCCTCTCTCCTTCCCTCCCTCCCTCCCTCAGACCTTCACAGCTTGGTGTAACTCCCACTTGAGGAAGGCCGGGACACAGATCGAGAACATTGAAGATGATTTTAGAAATGGCCTCAAACTCATGCTGCTGCTGGAGGTCATATCAGGTGGATGTCATCAACACACACACACACACACACACACACAGTGGATGATCCTTTTCGTGTCATTTTCTTTGTAATTTTACATTTTAATAACTCTTTAATAATCTCTCAGGCCGAGGATGTAATGGGAGCGTAAATATATTTTTCCGCCGTCATTTCAACCTTAATTCTTCTCGGTAACATTTAAACAAACAGTTGTTACACCTGCTATAGGAATGATATCCTAAACTACACATATTGTCTCATGAAAAGCTGTTTTTTTCTGCTTCACATGTGCTAAATAGAAACTTCAACAAATCCTCACATTTAAAGCCAGAGCTTCTTTGACATAACTGTATAAAAGTAACTATTCTTTAATTATTTTTCTCCAGGTGAGAGGCTGCCCAAACCCGACAAAGGCAAGATGCGTTTCCACAAGATCGCCAACGTGAACAAAGCTCTGGACTTCATCTGCAGCAAAGGGGTGAAGCTGGTGTCCATCGGCGCCGAGGGTGAGAGTCCTGCTCCCCCTTTTTCTTATTCTCCTCCCTCCTATTGTTTTTGTCTCTTTTAAAAAAAAAATTAATATACCAAGGTCGCACCGTATTTGCATTTCTTGGACGTATTAAAGCACCAGATGGCCGGTGAAGTTCAGGAAAGCAGTAAAGCAAACCAACGTGGTTTCATTCATCTTAAAATACTTCACTCTAAATATTGGAAGCTTTTTCTGTGTGATACATAATTCAAATGATGGAGAAAAAAAACCCGGTTGTGTATTAATGTTGTCATTTATAAACACTTACTAAATTAGATATACTATAAAGAAGGGAGATACAAAAAACAGTAGTTTTTAAATAGTGAAAATGTTCCTAATTTACATTTTAATGTAAATTGAATGCTCAGATTGAGTCTAAATCTGCTTTAGTTGTTTAGTCAGTTTAATCTCTTAAAAACAGTGAGTACATTGTCATGTGACTTGATTTTCTTTTTGATTCTTCGGGCAGCAGCCTCAAAAAGCCTTGTTTCAATAGCAGACACAGAACGTATAGATGCTTCTAGTCTTTCATATATTCTCTCTTGCCGTGATTAATAATGTGTGTGTGTGTGTGTGTGTGTGTGTGTTGACAGAAATCGTCGACGGTAACGGGAAGATGACCCTCGGTATGATCTGGACCATCATCCTGCGCTTCGCCATCCAGGACATCTCTGTGGAAGGTGTGTGTGTGTGTTTGTGCGTGTGTGTGTGTGTGTGTGTGTGGAATGTTAATGAGTTCCTCTCACGGCTGCTGGGAGATGGAGTTTGTTACTTTTTACGGGCTAGCCGTTTCCCCCCTCTTTCCAGTCCTTATGCTAAGCTAACCGGTTGTAGCTCATGTGATTTCAAAAATACGTGTGGTAGTACATCACATGTTATGATTCAGTCCATCCGACACATGTCCCTTTAAACAACCTTCCCGTCGTCGGGCAGGTTTCGTCTCCCGATGAAAAGATTGTTTTTATGAAGTCTGAGACCTTCCTCACACCTCTGACCTTCGGCTTCATCTCCTCCAACTCTCCTTTTATTGACGCCGCTCCTCAATATCTTGCTTCACTTCCTTCGCCACCTCGAGTGCAGGAAACTACACGAGCCTGACTTTAAAAGAGTAGTTTGTTTATTATCAACTTTGGCTTCTTTACTTATTATCATTCATCCTCTTTTAAATCCACTTATAATAATAATTCTGTAATAAAACCCCTGTTCCCTCCTTTTATTTATTTTTTATAATAATAATTCTGTAATAAAACCCCTGTTCTCTCCTTTTTATTTTTATTTTTTATAATAATAATGCTGTAATAAAACCCCTGTTCCCTCCTTTTATTTATTTTTTATAATAATAATTCTGTAATAAAACCCCTGTTCCCTCTTTTTATGTATTTTTTATAATAATAATGCTGTAATAAAACCCCTCTTCTCTCTTTTTATTTAAATATAATAATGCTGTAATAAACCCCCTGTTCTCTCCTTCTATTTAAATATAATAATGCTGTAATAAAACCCCTCTTCTCTCTTTTTATTTAAATATAATAATGCTGTAATAAACCCCCTGTTCTCTCCTTTTATTTAAATATAATAATGCTGTAATAAACCCCCTGTTCTCTCCTTTTATTTAAATATAATAATGCTGTAATAAACCCCCTGTTCTCTCCTTTTATTTAAATATAATAATGCTGTAATAAACCCCCTGTTCTCTCCTTTTATTTAAATATAATAATGCTGTAATAAACCCCCTCTTCTCTCTTTTTATTTAAATATAATAATGCTGTAATAAACCCCCTGTTCTCTCCTTTTATTTAAATATAATAATGCTGTAATAAACCCCCTGTTCTCTCCTTTTATTTAAATATAATAATGCTGTAATAAACCCCCTCTTCTCTCTTTTTATTTAAATATAATAATGCTGTAATAAAACCCCTCTTCTCTCTTTTTATTTAAATATAATAATGCTGTAATAAACCCCCTCTTCTCTCTTTTTATTTAAATATAATAATGCTGTAATAAACCCCCTGTTCTCTCCTTTTATTTAAATATAATAATGCTGTAATAAACCCCCTGTTCTCTCCTTTTATTTAAATATAATAATGCTGTAATAAACCCCCTGTTCTCTCCTTTTATTTAAATATAATAATGCTGTAATAAACCCCCTTCCCCAGAGACCTCTGCTAAGGAGGGCCTGCTGCTGTGGTGCCAGAGGAAGACCGCCCCCTACAGGAACGTCAACGTGCAGAACTTCCACATCAGGTGGGTCCACGACGCCGAGCTGTGGCTTCACCGGGAAGTGCAGCCATCTTTTTTAGTTCTGATGTTTATTCTTTGTGTTTCCTCCCCCGTGAGTCTTTTTCTGAAACTTTCCCTTTTCCCACTTCTTTCCATCCACGCGGCGCCTCTCAGTTGGAAGGACGGCCTGGCTCTGTGCGCCCTGATCCACAGACACAGACCGGACCTCATTGACTACTCCAAACTGAGAAAGGTTCCTGTTCATCCTTCCTTCCTCTTTATCCTTCCTCTTTATCCTTCCTTCCTGTTCATCCTTCCTTCCTGTTTATCCTTCCTGTTCATCCTTCCTTCCTGTTCATCCTTCCTGTTCATCCTTCCTTCCTGTTTATCCTTCCTTCCTGTTTATCCTTCCTGTTCATCCTTCCTTCCTGTTTATCCTTCCTGTTCATCCTTCCTTCCTGTTTATCCTTCCTTTTCATCCTTCCTTCCTGTTCATCCTTCCTTCCTGTTTATCCTTCCTTCCTGTTCATCCTTCCTTCCTGTTCATCCTTCCTGTTCATCCTTCCTTCCTGTTCATCCTTCCTGTTCATCCTTCCTTCCTGTTTATCCTTCCTTCCTGTTTATCCTTCCTGTTCATCCTTCCTTCCTGTTTATCCTTCCTGTTCATCCTTCCTTCCTGTTTATCCTTCCTGTTCATCCTTCCTTCCTGTTTATCCTTCCTGTTCATCCTTCCTTCCTGTTTATCCTTCCTTCCTGTTCATCCTTCCTTCCTGTTCATCCTTCCTGTTCATCCTTCCTTCCTGTTCATCCTTCCTTCCTGTTTATCCTTCCTTTTCATCCTTCCTTCCTGTTTATCCTTCCTGTTCATCCTTCCTTCCTGTTTATCCTTTCTTCCTGTTCATCCTTCCTTCCTGTTCATCCTTCCTTCCTGTTTATCCTTCCTTCCTTCCTGTTTATCCTTCCTTCCTTCCTGTTCATCCTTCCTTCCTGTTTATCCTTCCTTCCTGTTTATCCTTCCTTCCTGTTCATCCTTCCTGTTCATCCTTCCTTCCTGTTTATCCTTCCTTCCTGTTCATCCTTCCTGTTCATCCTTCCTTCCTGTTTATCCTTCCTTCCTGTTCATCCTTCCTTCCTGTTCATCCTTCCTGTTCATCCTTCCTTCCTGTTTATCCTTCCTTCCTGTTTATCCTTCCTGTTCATCCTTCCTTCCTGTTTATCCTTCCTGTTCATCCTTCCTTCCTGTTTATCCTTCCTTTTCATCCTTCCTTCCTGTTTATCCTTCCTATTCATCCTTCCTTCCTGTTTATCCTTTCTTCCTGTTCATCCTTCCTTCCTGTTCATCCTTCCTTCCTGTTTATCCTTCCTTCCTTCCTGTTCATCCTTCCGTCCTGTTCATCCTTCCTTCCTGTTTATCCTTCCTTCCTTCCTGTTCATCCTTCCTTCCTGTTCATCCTTCCTTCCTGTTTATCCTTCCTTCCTGTTTATCCTTCCTTCCTGTTCATCCTTCCTTCCTGTTCATCCTTCCTGTTCATCCTTCCTTCCTGTTTATCCTTCCTTCCTGTTTATCCTTCCTTCCTGTTTATCCTTCCTGTTCATCCTTCCTTCCTGTTTATCCTTCCTGTTCATCCTTCCTTCCTGTTTATCCTTCCTTTTCATCCTTCCTTCCTGTTTATCCTTCCTGTTCATCCTTCCTTCCTGTTCATCCTTCCTTCCTGTTTATCCTTCCTTCCTGTTCATCCTTCCTTCCTGTTCATCCTTCCTTCCTGTTTATCCTTCCTTCCTTCCTGTTTATCCTTCCGTCCTGTTCATCCTTCCTTCCTGTTCATCCTTCCTTCCTGTTTATCCTTCCTTCCTGTGTATCCTTCCTTCCTGTTCATCCTTCCTTCCTGTTTATCCTTCCTTCCTTCCTGTTCATCCTTCCTTCCTGTTCATCCTTCCTTCCTGTTTATCCTTCCTTCCTGTGTATCCTTCCTTCCTGTTCATCCTTCCTTCCTGTTTATCCTTCCTTCCTGTTCATCCTTCCTTCCTGTTTATCCTTCCTTCCTGTGTATCCTTCCTTCCTGTTCATCCTTCCTTCCTGTTTATCCTTCCTTCCTGTTTATCCTTCCTTCCTGTTTATCCTTCCTTCCTGTTTATCCTTTCTCTCTCTTCTGATTCCTTCATTCTGAATTATGAACATTGTCACTCATGCATCTCTTATCTTTACTGTCAGTACTTTCTTTGCATTAGAAGTCACATCCTGTGAGCGTGTTTAGTGTATGTAAATGTCAAATATATTTTTTTATATTTAATATCCTTCATGCCCAAATTCACAATCGTACGCGTTAGCCAGGGACTCACATTTGACTTATAATACCAGTTTATTGTAGGAATGGAATGGGTCGATACCAATATTTTCTGATATTTTGTGCTGAAAATGGGGAAAAAATATAATTTGAACATTCGCAAAAATAGAAGAAACATATTTTATTTTTTTCAGATAGCAAAGCGCACACATCCTCTCAACCCTCTTTGAAGAAAACTAAAATGAGATCCACACATTAAACATTGTTTGGTTGATTTAATAAAGGGTATAAATCCTCTCGATGGTCGCCGTGGCGATAGTTGTGTTATTGGCCTGGCGGTGACGGTGTGTGTGTGTGTGTGTGTGTCTGCAGGACGACCCCATCGGTAACCTGAACACGGCGTTCGAAGTGGCCGAGAAGTTCCTGGACATCCCCAAGATGCTCGACGCCGAAGGTGAGAAAAACCTGGACCCCGAACGCACCATCAGAACGACAAAACCCTAACCCAATGCTTTACAAAACAAGATAAATTACACATAATGTAATAATAATAACAATAGTGTGTGTTTTTTTTCCAACCATTTTAATAATATTTTACCGTGATTATTTCTTCCTCCCCCAGATATTGTGAACACACCCAAACCGGATGAGAAGGCCATCATGACCTACGTGTCCTGCTTCTACCACGCGTTTGCTGGCGCTGAGCAGGTCAGACGGTATTTTGTTCTTCATGTCGTCGTAATATATATATTCTCTTATGTAAATGTGTATTAATTGTTACTCCCGTCCTTCAGGCGGAGACGGCCGCCAACCGTATCTGCAAAGTTCTGGCCGTGAACCAGGAGAACGAGAAGCTCATGGAGGAGTACGAGAAGCTGGCCAGCGAGGTGAGAAACCGCTGCAACCGTCTCCTCCCACGCTGTCTGTGAAACTGCAGCCCAGAGCACCGACATCATATATATATATACATATTATTATTATATATTTATATTATATATATAATATATTATTATATATAAATATAATATAATATATTATTATATATAATATATATTATTATATATAATATAATATATATATATATATATAATATGATATATAATATAATATATATATAATATATACTGTATATATATATATAATACAATTTGCTGTTGAAACAAAGGAAGGTTTGTTAAGTACTTTTTAATTTTTTTACTTATTTTATACACTTTATCCACTTTATTCTATTTCTACTCCATCTGCATATATAATATTCTTCTTGTTTTTTTACTCTTTTATCTTATTTCTATTATTATACTACTTGTTTTTTACTTATTACTGTGAGCAATGCTGCTGTAATCCTGTAATTTCCCCACTGAGGGACTAATAAAGGATTATCTTATCTTATCTTATCTAACAACAAAGTGTTGTAATTCTACGTTCCTGCATCTGGATATTAAAGTTAAGATTGAGGCCAAGAAGTGTAACATTTTTTTTTTAAATAGCAAGAATTATGTTTCTCATTTTAATTATCCTTTTCGAGAATAGTTTTTAATTGATTTGCTTTTCCGTTCAATAAGACGTTTAAAATAACAGCAAAGGGCCTCGCAGGTGTTCACGGCCGTTAAATGGGGATTAAGAGATTAAAAATAAATAAATACTGAAAAACTACCCGACAGCAACGTCCTTTTTTTTAAGAGAAACGGAAAAGAAACGGACCCTTTAACGTCATAAATATGAAAGGAACCAACTGAGACGTAGACAAAGTATTCCAGTTATAAACCAGGAGATAATCTTCTCGTCTCCCAGCTGCTGGAGTGGATCCGCCGCACCATCCCCTGGCTGGAGAACCGCACGGCGGAGCAGACCATGCGCTCCATGCAGCAGAAGCTGGAGGACTTCCGGGACTACCGGCGCATCCACAAGCCGCCCCGCGTGCAGGAGAAGTGCCAGCTGGAGATCAACTTCAACACCCTGCAGACCAAGCTGAGGCTGAGCAACCGGCCCGCCTTCATGCCCTCCGAGGGCAAGATGGTGTCGGTGAGCGCTGCGCCGTTGTGGAACTGGAGATTTACCTTTAAAGAACCCTGAAGCAGACATTTAAAACAGGATGAATGAGAACACAACACTCTCTCTCTCCCCACCAGGACATTGCCAACGCCTGGAAGGGCCTGGAGCAGGTGGAGAAGGGCTACGAGGAGTGGCTGCTGACGGAGATCCGCCGCCTGGAGAGACTCGACCACCTGGCCGAGAAGTTCAAGCAGAAGTGCTCCATGCACGAGTCCTGGACTGGAGGTAGGGAGCTGGGATATGGATATCTCCACATTTGCTGGCACTCAGTCATGAAAACTTAATTATTGGGGATACTAAACAAAGAAAAGGGCCAAAAGGCGAACTGAAGTCACGTCTGAAGCGCGTTGTGGGTTTCTCCCCGTGTGCGTTTCAGGTAAGGAGGACCTGCTCTCCCAGAAGGACTACGAGTCGGCCTCCCTGATGGAGATCCGAGCCCTGATGAGGAAGCACGAGGCCTTCGAGAGCGACCTCGCCGCTCACCAGGACCGAGTGGAGCAGATCGCCGCCATCGCCCAGGAGCTGAAGTAAGTGTGTGTGTGTGTGTGTGTGAAAGACGCGAGGATGTGAAGAACAAAAGTGGGAATGAGTGGAAGTCATATTAATGAGCGGGGCTGGAAGATGAAAGGACGGAGCAGAACCCTCTGATCTCCAGTTCACGGAGACTTCTGATATGATCCCTTTGATGCTTTATGCGGCGTTCAGCACCGTAACTCTGAATATATATGCGCGACACGCATAATATCTGCTTTTGGAAGTCACGAAGGGGGAATGTTCTGTCCTTAAAAAAAAACTAACAAAAAAAGCTAAAAGAAAAGTACAAAAATGATGTAATGGTGCCGTCTCCTCCAGCGAGCTGGACTACCACGATGCCGCCACCGTCAACGGCCGCTGCCAGGGCATCTGCGACCAGTGGGACAACCTGGGCACCCTCACCCAGAAGAGGAGGGACGCCCTGGAGGTACACGCAAGGAACGAGCAGCAACGACGGGGGGAGGAGAGGAGACGGGACCTTCTTTAACCGTCTGGTGTTGTCTTGTAGCGCGTGGAGAAGCTGTGGGAGACCATCGACCAGCTGTACCTGGAGTTCGCCAAGAGGGCGGCGCCCTTCAACAACTGGATGGACGGAGCCATGGAGGACCTGCAGGACATGTTCATCGTCCACAGCATCGAGGAGATCCAGGTGCCGGACGCCACTACGTTTTTTAAATTTTTTTAATGCTTTTACAGTAGAAACTCAGTCAAATCTATAAAATACACAAGAGGTCGTCTCTAATTGATAGTTTAGTGAAATAAATCTGAATTCTTGTCCGGAAAAAGCAAAGAAATGTATAGATTAAGGAAACGTAGCTCTTAAAATTTCTGCACAGACAGGAAACAAATGATCAGCAGGAATATATCAATATATCGGTATTTTAGCCATGCAGATATTGTACTTGTATAATAGGACAACTCAATTAATGCATTCATGAGCTAACATCTGAATTCACCCGTCGGTTGTGGACCTTACTGTCCGATCTAAAGAAGGAAACGGTATAAAAACAACATATTTTGGGCCGCTGTAAATTAATTATATAAACAAACGTCTGACCTTGACCCCGACCTGCCCTTTTTTTTTAGAGTCTGATCACCGCCCACGACCAGTTCAAGGCCACCCTGCCCGAGGCCGACAAGGAGCGCATGGCCACCATGGGCATCCACAACGAGATCCTGAAGATCGCCCAGACCTACGGCATCAAGCTGTCCGGGATCAACCCGTACACCACCCTCTCCCCGCAGGACATCAGCACCAAGTGGGACACTGTGAGTTTTTGAACCCGGATCGTAAGAACAACGTTCGCATTCAAACGCCTTGGTCAAATGTGTGAGGTGCGTTCGATTCGCCCGCCTGCAGGTGAAGCACCTGGTTCCCCTCAGAGACCAAATGCTCCAGGAGGAGGTGGCCAGACAGCAAGCCAACGAGAGACTGAGGCGCCAGTTCGCCGCCCAGGCCAACATCATCGGGCCCTGGATCCAAACCAAGATGGAGGTACGTACAAGAATTCAGGTATTGCATGGTGACACTTTAAGGATTTTATTTGCTATTTGACACATTGGAAATCTTGTGCAGGGCTCTCCGAGTCAACAGTTCAGAAATAACACTGTAATAAGAAAGAAAAATGCAAAATATAAAAAGAAAACACGATACAGAAGGGTGGTACTAGATTTAGAAGCACATCAAAATAGATTATTATCTATATACACAAATCCACGTAACCATGACTGACGTCCCCCCCCCCCCCCCCCCCTCCCCTGCAGGAGATCGGCCACGTGTCCGTGGACATCGCCGGCTCCCTGGAGGAACAGATGAACAGCCTGAAGCAGTACGAGCAGAACATCATCAACTACAAATCCAACATCGACAAGCTGGAGGGAGACCACCAGCTCAGCCAGGAGTCCCTCATCTTCGACAACAAGCACACCAACTACACCATGGAGGTACGCGGCGCGTGGACTTCGCCGGCGCCCGCCCGTGAACGACGGGATAGGCTCCTCCTCCTTTTGTCTCTAGTGTAATTGTTTCGCCCTCTCCACCCCCGCAGCACGTGCGCGTGGGCTGGGAGCAGCTGCTCACCACCATCGCCAGAACCATCAACGAGGTGGAGAACCAGATCCTGACCCGCGACGCCAAGGGCATCAGCCAGGAGCAGCTCAACGAGTTCAGGGCCTCCTTCAACCACTTCGACAGGGTGAGGCGTTCAGGGACCCTTTTTAAAAAAAAACAAAAAACACATTAACTAAAAAGATAAAGCTTCTATTCATTTTGATTATTCGTTACATTACAAATCGCTTTGCAGAAGAGAAACGGCATGATGGATCCGGACGACTTCCGCGCCTGCCTCATCTCCATGGGTTACGATCTGGTGAGCGCAACGTGCACTTTCAGTCTAGTTTCAGAACGCCATTGATGGGAGTCGCTGAGCGTCTCTCTCTCTCTCTCTCTCTCTCTCCCCCCGACAGGGCGAGGTGGAGTTCGCCCGCATCATGACCCTGGTTGACCCCAACAACACGGGCGTCGTGACCTTCCAGGCCTTCATCGACTTCATGACCCGCGAGACGGCCGAGACCGACACGGCGGAACAGGTCATGGCCTCCTTCAAGATCCTGGCCTCGGACAAGGTGAGGCCGCTTCACCCCGTTACACAGCGATACACACACACACACACACCTTTTTGCTGGCTCCGCCTCCATAAATCACCCCCTCCCCCCTCCCTTCTCTCCCCCTCCAGAGTTACATCACGGTGGAGGAGCTGCGCAGGGAGCTGCCGCCCGAGCAGGCCGAGTACTGCATCAGCCGCATGACCAGGTACATCGGATCCGACGGCACCACCGGCGCCCTGGACTACATCTCGTTCTCCAGCGCCCTCTACGGGGAGAGCGACTTATAAACAACAAGACGCTTCTCTTCACCTCCTCCCGCCCCCCTTCTTCCCAGCTCCTATGTCTCCTTATGCGGAGAGAGCGACTAAACCCCTTCCAACTGCTCTTCTAATTCTATCATCTTTTCTTCTTCTTAACTTTCTCCCCCCCCCACCCCACCCCCCCTAACACTGTCCAGAGAGGGATGAGAGTAGAAGGTTTTGCTCCATTCAAGCGGTTTTGGACCTCGTTTCTGTTAGAATGCCTTTTTTAATAAATAAAAACAAACCAGGAACGTGAATTACGTAATACATACATACACCACGCCGGCCTTTTTAGGTAACGAGGGAGAGAGTCGGTCAGAGAAAGAAGTTTATTTTTTGAGCAAAAGCCTCCTGCTCTCCCCCCTCTCTCTCTCTCTCTCTGATGACATCTTTTTAATTAATTAAAGAAGAGAACGTGATATTAAAAAAAAAAAAAAGCTGGTTGGTCAGTTGGTTTTGGTTGGTTGTGTATTTGTGCAGATGCATGCTATGTTGAAGTTTAGAAAAAACACTGTCTCTGAGTCTCGGACTCTTTTTATTATCATACACAACAAAAAGCCCAAAAAGGAGCCTGTTCACATTCACAGGTCAGGTGCTACATGTCCAAGACTCAAACACACATTAAAATAGAAACACCACAGCACTGTGAAACATGAAGATCTTAAAGAGGGAGCAGATAAACATTAAAGAGAGAGCGACTCGGAGCAAAGCACTATGGGTAAACAGACAAAGAGAGGGCCATGGCTGGATGGGGGCTTAAGAAGGACGACAGACAGACAGACAGATCCCACTCGACTCTCTCCAGAACGTATATATTTCAGCAGCGAGAGACAGCGGGGCGTCGGGGAAGTTATAAAATGTGTCATTTTTATGGACAAAAATGAGACGGATGGATACTGAGCGTAGGGCCACAGCAGGCCTATTGTGAGAGGCGGAGCTAATAGGGTTCTGGTCCCACCGGTCAAGGTCGGCCATGAGGATCGGTGCGGGTCGACTCCTCCGGGATGTGGGACGGTGATATTTCTTATTAATTTGCGTGTGCTCCCCAAGTTTTCTCATCCTGTCCCTTCGCCACGAGAAAAAGAAGAAAAAAAAAAAAAAAAAACCTCAACTTGGAATAAAAAAGGAAAAGTATATTACTAAACAGACGTCGTGTGGTCTTTTCTATCGTGTGCAAGGAGGAAGAATTAGTTTCGTCCATGTATGATAGCCACAAAGCTGTCCGACCTTTAACCCCCCCCCCCCCCCCCCCCGACGCAGAGGTCACGCTTCGGGGTCGTTGTCAGGGTCCCGGCCGAGGTGGGACGGGAAGTCCAGGCCCTTCTCCCGGGCGTAGCGTGTCCAGCGCTCCTCGTCCCCGCTGTGCGTCAGATACCTGCCGCCCCTCCTCAGCTCGAACTCCCGGAGGTCACACCACAGCTGGAAGTCCTGCAGCGGGGGGGGGGGGGGGGGGGGGGGGGGGAAGCGAGGAGCACGAGTCAGCCGGTTCACCATACCGGCTTCCCAACTGAACCAGTTCAGACTCCGGCTCCCACCAGACTACAAACCAGTGCGGTGCATCTCACCTGCAGCCAGGGGTGTCCCAGTGTTTTGCCCACGCTGAACCTCCGTCTGACCGACACCTGCAGCAGGTTATTGATGAGACTCACAGCTGGAGAGGAAACGACACAGTGAGGGTTTACTCAACGTGTCCACTGGCGCCCCCGAGTGGACAGCAGGAGAACATACGTGTGGAACAAGAGGGTTTAAACGAAGTCTTAAATAGAGCGTTAATTAAGATGTTAAACAATGTAAATGAGAAAAGATTCCCGGTGCTCTCCAATATTTCCATATATTAAAAAAAATAAAATTGTAAAATCATCTGTATAGATTTAAACAGCGATTCATGAATGAAACTCTAAACACTCGCTGTTATAAAATAAAGTAAGTTGGGTCATTACTTGATTTAAATGTGCAGCGACGCAGCACCTATAGCTCTGCTTGACGATGCGTTCAAGGACACCCTGACACTTACCCTCCAGAGAGATGGAGGCCCACGGCTGCCGCGGGTACATGAAGGCGGCGTTGGTGATCTGCTGCCCGATGTCCTCGTCCTCGTTGAAGGGGAACGTGCCGCTCAGGCTCACGTACATGATGACGCCCACGGACCACATGTCCAGGGAGCGGTTGTAGCCGCTGTTGCCGATGACCTCGGGCGCCAGGTAGGCCGGCGTGCCCACGACCGAGCGGCGGAAGGACTTCTCGCCGATGATGCGGGCGAAGCCGAAGTCGCACAGCTTCACCTTTTTTACGACAGAGTGTGGGGGGGGGGGGGGGGTGGGGGGGTTCAAAGGTCACGACGAGACAACTCCAAGACATGAGAACGTGTGAGAGGACATTTAGAGACCTGAGGAAAAGGGTCCGCGGAGGCCAGCAGCACGTTCTCCGGCTTGAGGTCGCAGTGAGCCACGTGCTTGAAGTGCAGATAGCGCAGAGCCTCGAGGATCTGGAGGCAGAGGAGGAGCTTCATTTATGCAAAAAACATTTCCATTTTAATGGATGCTGAGGGACTTTTGTTTAGCAAACTGACAATTTGATTTTTTTCTTTATTAAAAACATACAAATCTAAGTGGGGAAAAAAGGGTTTTAATACCACTGTTACTGGTTAAAAACTACCCGGTGACGAAGGTGAAGAAGCCTTTCAAATGAATGTGAATGGTTTTAGGGTCCAGAAAAATCAAAAGTCGACAGTATTACACACACGCAGAAAGTCTGAAATCCATATCTCATCTCAGGATGGGAACGTAAGCATCCTAAAAGGGATATCCGAAGTTAGGGGTCCTAATTTAGGACTCAAAATAATACCAGCAGCACTTATAAATGACTGAAAGGCTATTAAACTGTTTGATGACGCTTTAAATAACCTGCACCGTGAATTAATGGGTTGTTATCGACTGCCGAGACGATAAATCATTTTAAAAAGTGGTCTTTCTTCTCCTCCACCGACACCATTAGTGACAAGTGAGAGTCGTTAATATTCTTATTATATTGTCCACCTCACGTAACCTCGTGGTTCAGGTTAATCTAATAAAAACGTCCTGAAGGAATACATTTAGTTAGTTATTGATGGGATTTGATTTATGAGACTTCTGTAACAGGAAGCTAAGATAAAATAATAATTTTAGGATATTTAGATGAAATAGACGGTAGAGGGGGGGTCTCACCTGCGCGACCAGGAAGCGGGTGTTGCGTTCAGGGAGTCGGCCTCGCTCACTGGACAGGATCATCTCCAGCATGTCTCCGTGGAGCATCTCCATGACGACGAAGACGTACTCCGGCGTCTCGAACATCCCCTCCGTCAAGACCACGCCGAGGTGGGACAGATTCTGGACACCACACACACACACACACACACACACATTTATATATTAGATATTACAGAAGATAATGTGACAATAAATACGCGTATAAAACATGCATAAGAACCTGCAAGATGGCCACTTCGTTCCTCAGCTGCGTCTCCTGCCTGGTGGGGAAGCGCGTCTTGTCGATGACTTTGATGGCGACCGGCCGCCCCGACTTCCTGTGAGTGCCTGAGGAGTGAGGTCACTCGCGTTACTTTTTTTAATTTAAGCATTTTTGCATTAATTAATTCACTTCTAATTCAGAAAATGTGACGTTTACAGAGAGTTCGAGCATGTAATAATTGTAATAAGTCAACACTCTGGTCACCTTTGTACACCACTCCGAACTGCCCTGAGCCGAGCACCTCGTCTGTGGAGATCTGGTACACCGAGCTGATGTCCTGCACACACACACACACACACACACACACACACACACACACACACACACACACACACACACACACACACACACACACACACACACACACTTCAACACACTGAGGTATGACGAAGTTCCCTGGGGATTAACTATGAATCAATAAGCATGTTGATCCTCACCACGCCGTCACTGCACAGCGTCAAATCTTCATCTGGAATCGGAGCAGATTCATCACCATAGAAACGAGATCATCGTTAATAAAACATTTGTTTTTTATTAGACAATAACATGTGATTCTCGCTTGTTTGGAGGTTCGTCTTGACGTAGCATATTTGTTACATATTTTGTTATGCAACCCAGATTCTTTCTCACTAAATGCATCAGGTTTCAACGCCTCCGTTATTGCGTAATACTTATTCATGTGTTATTTATGGAGCGAAGGTGGGCTCACCCCGGCTCTCCTCGCCGCTGCTCTGCACGGGCATCAGAGCCCGGCGGATGGCGCTCTCCCAGGCCGGCCCGCTCTCTCCGGCCGTCACGCAGTACACCAGCGAGGCCGTGACCACCTCCAAGGTGTGGGCGCCGTTGCCCGGCAACGGGGGCACGGCGAGCTGGGCGGGGCCTCGGGCCTGCAGCACCTCGGACAGAGTGATCTCCTGTGGAGAGAGCGAGAGAGATTCATCACGATTATGTTGAGAATAAAAACACAAATATTGTTATTGTCTTTCTTAGCTATTGAATTAAAGGAACATCCATCCATTTATATATAATATATATAAATATAATATATAATTATAATATATATATATATATATATAATATACATATATATATATAAATACATATATATATATAAATACATATATATATATATATAATATATATATATAATATATTATATATATATAATATATACACACATATTTATATATAAATATAATATATATATACACACACATATATATACATATATATATATATATATAAAAAAATATAATATATTATATATATAAATATAATATATATATAAAAATACATATGTATATCCTAAGAGTGTTTGCTGGTCCATTCTACCTTGTAGTACTTGGTGCTGCTCTCGTTCTGGTACAGAGTGATGCTCTTCCAGTCCAAGATCCAGTAATGTCGTTTCCTCTGGGAAGACAGACGACAGGAATAATTCATGATGCTTTATGTTTGAGGGAAGTGAATGAACCGGTTGATCCCAAAGGACGTCAGACTTGTCAAGTTAGGTCCACTCATGCCGACCTTTAGTGCCTGTGATCTCCATCGATTGGTCGAATCAAACAGGTTTAATGGCATCGCACTCTTTTCGTCTTGGCTCGCGCAAATGGTGAAGTTCAATGACATGAACACACCGATTCACTTATAATTTAGCTGTAGACTATCAGCTTTTTGGTTGTGAGGGTTAAAGTCATTATTATAGATGTTAATATAGTTGGTTCCCTTGAGTCATATTTGAATAAACATGCATTTTACTTTTTAAATGTGCCAAAAAATACAAAGAATTTAGAGAAGATATATGTGCAAGTATTTTTCATGCGTGTGTGTGTGTGTGTGTGTGTCTCACCAGTGTGTCACAGTCGGTGTGATGCAGCAGCCACCCCTCTCTCAGGACTCCTCCCACTCTCTTCTTTGAGTGATGCACCGACTGGACGAGCCTCATCAGAGGGATGTAGCTGCTGAAACACAGACTGGAGGAGGGACACGGGGCAGAAGAGGCGGAGTCAGGGAGAAGAACCGATTTAAAAGTCACTTTCTTTTTCCTTCTCCGTGACCCTGATGTAGCAGCTGCGCCCTGCAGTGTCTCCTAAAGGCCTCTAGGTGACAGTAAGCGCACTGGCCACAACGGCTATGATGAACTGACGGATAACAGGAAGGATGAGCGTTTTCAGGAGTCACGCTGTCTGGTGACGACAGGATGACATCATCAGGATGACATCATCAGAATAAATCGACGGCCCTCTGACCTCATCGGCTCTCGCGGCTGCTCGTCCTCCTTTGGCTCCGGCGGCCCGTCTGCGGACATCTCGTCGTCAGAGATCTCTTGAGTCGTCTGTGAATCACTGTCCTCTGGGTCTGCCGGGCAGCTGTGACCCGCTGCTGTGCATTCTGGGAAAATGATCATCGCGTGCCAAAAGATATATTAAGGGCCGCAACTTGTGACGATCTAGACATTTCGAGGAGTAATCCCAACGTGAGGCGTTTTCTCTTATTTCTTGATTTGTTTTTCGACCAATAAACCAAAACCTGAATTTATGAGTGTATGAGAACGAAGGACGTGGTCTAACTGTTTGGAGGCCGGAGTGCAACATGGAAACCAGACCTCCAGGGACCGGCTGCTCACCTTCCCCGTTGAGGCCTCTCCTCTCTCCCGGACAGTCTCTGGGGACCAGCAGCTCGCAGCGCCGATGGCAGTTAAACCTGCAGTCTGGAGGACAGAAACACAGATATTAGCATTTAAATGCTAAGCTAAGCTAAGCTAAGCTAATCGGCTGCTGGTGCTGGATTCTCCAAAATGTGTCGAACTATCCCTTTAAATAATCTCTCTTTACAAAAACAAACATCTTTTGATAAGGATCCCTTATACCTCCAACACATTTGACCTTGAAGGCTGAATCCTTAGAATAACCGTTTCCACGGGAACAGTCTCACCTGAGCACTGCAGCCCTTGTCTAAAGAGCCCCTTGAGCAGCCGGTGGCAGCACTGGCACACGGTGGGTTTGGTGTAGCTGTGGATGTGGAAGGTGTGGGGGACTTGGACCCCGTTCGTGTCCCCGTAGCCGACCCCCAGCCAGACGGGGGGCTCCGCCCAGGACACGGGCCGGGACGACGGCTTGGACATGCTGATCTGGAGAAGGACGCACGGGGAGAGTCGATCAAGGGAACCGGGTTCTCTAGGCCCCACGTGACCCCGAGACGTACCTCTTCCAGGCTGCCTCCCGCCTGATTGGACAGCGAGTGCGTACGAGGTCGTCGGGGGGGGAACAGCGAGAGGCTCGTGCTGACCTGCCGCCGCGCCCGGCTGCAGTCGTTGGGCAACAGGAAAGCGCATCGTTTGTGAAAGTCCAAACCACAACCTGGAGGTGGAGGGAGACGATTAGCCATGAGAGGACGGCAGGTAAAGCAATAAAACACTAGAAGCGTGAAGATGGCCCCCGCTGAGGGGAGCGAGCCGCCTCACCGTCACACTTTAACCCCTGCCGGACGAGGCCCCACAGCATCTCCCCACAGTGGTGGCAGAAAGTGGGAATCCGGTACGACTGGACCACCAGTGTGTGTGGACGGATCCTCATCTCAGTCACCGACGCTGATCCTGGGTCAGATTTTAAGAAAAGAGATGCCGTGAGTATTTGGACTCGTGTCAAATCTGTTTTGCATGTTTTCTTCCTGCCAACCAGCTCCACCTTTGCATGTTTTTCCCTCATTCTCACCCTTTCGCTTGCAATCTGGCAGCTCCAACATGTATCAGCTTTTAGGTGCTGTGTATTCACACATATATGTTTTTGATGTGTAATATACGTGCACTAATTTGCAATAAAGTCTCCGATAGATTTGCTTTTCCTCTGGTCTTTATGGGATCTATTTTTTTGCTATATTTTTGTATTTACGTGGCGCAACTCGACAGCCTGTGTGGATCTGAGCGGTGTGAAATGGTAACAAGGTGCACTAACAGATACACTGAAAACTAATATCTATGCTATCAGGGCTTCAAGTATTTATGATTTATTGGCCTCTAATTCCTCTTAAATATCGCTGTTAGCTGCTGGAACAAAACGATGGCTGTCGCATTAAAAGTCCACATCTGTTCTTTCTTTACGTGACTCAGGCAAGAAGAAGACGAATAAATAAGAACTCCAAACGTAACACGCTTTTCCTTTTCTTCTTTTCTTGTGTCCGACCTGCGACGATGACCTCGATGAAGTCTCCGTCCTGCAGCTCGTCGAGGTCCGTCAGACGTTGCAGAAGCTGCTCGGAGGCCGACTGATGTCTGAACAGCAGAACCTTCTCCCCGACGCCGACCACGCTGCAGTCTGGAGCCTGAACACACACACACACACACACACACACACACACACACACACACACACACACACACACACACACACACACACACATTTAGAAGAGCAGACCCCTTGATAGATGTTATTGTAAAATTATACGACATGGGGACATCTTCTTCGTGCACGCGGTGACGTGCACACACGTGACGTGCACACACGTGACGTGCACGCGGTGACGTGCACGCGGTGACGTGCACACACATGACGTGCACACGGTGACGTGAACACGCGGTGACGTGCACACGCGGTGACGTGAACACGCGGTGACATGCACACGCGGTGACGTGCACACGCGGTGACGTGCACACGCGGTGACGTGCACACGCGGTGACGTGCACACGGTGAATGCTCTTCGGCTGACCTGCTGCCTGGAAACAGAAGAAAAGAGTCGAAAGGAGCGTCGGCGTGAGCGAGGCAGAATGTGTGTGTGTGTGTGTGTGTGTGTGTGTGTGTGTGTGTGTGAGAGAGAGAGACACAGCGGGAGGAGAAGCTGTGGTTGGAAAGTTTTGCTGCGCTCTTTGTGACCACAAAGTCTCTGAGAGGCAGTTTATAGGCGAGAAGAGACGAGAAGACCGAACACCTGCGTCTTTATTTGACCTCCGCTCAACGCTCAACGCACCACTAACAGATTTTCTGATTCTATTATGATCAAAAAGATTAGTAACGAGTTCATCGTTAGTGATCGGAGGTCGTGACATCGGGGAATACGAAGGCGTTTCACACACTAACCGACACATCCCTCCTCCGTGCAGAAGGTGACCTTTCAAAGTCCACTTCCTGTCTCTGATGAGACGCCTCGACCGAACATTTTCCAAGTTAAAGATCTCTTGTTTTATTACTAATAACTAATTAGCACGTTTCCTTTGTGCTCACCTACGCTCTTCCACTGGAGCTTCTTTGGGTTGAGGGTCCGATCCCCACGAACCTTTCTCCATCGACGCGATGACATCATCAAGTTGTCAAGACCTCGCCTGCAGGTGTGGGAACCTAACCGGGTTTCCGTTCTCACCGGAAGTCACACAGACGGGGTCTAATTTGTTTTAACCTGCCACATAGAAGGCGTTTACGATAGAGGGAGAGAAAGGGCCAACCTACTGTAAGTTAAACTCCACCCACCCGGGGTTCCAAGATGAGAAATCAGTCTTGTTACATTTGGTATTACACTTACATAAAAAAGGTGGGGGATGTTTTTTGTTTTTTTTAATGGTCAAACGGACTTTCCTCGTCTAGTACGAGTCAGGTTCCAATAAAGCCGTCCCCCATGATGCCCGATAGCATGAGAAGCCCCTTCAAGGCCCCTCACCTCCCGGCTCCACTGCGTCACAGCCCCCCTGAAGGTGCGTTACCTTGCGCTCTATGATCTCTGCCGCCAGCCTCCTGGCATGGCGGTAGCTCCGGTTGCCGGCCGGGACTCGAACCACCTCCCTGAACAGGCCGAGCTGGAACTGGACCAGAACCGGCGCCGTGAACCCGGTGGGACTGGAGGGAGTCGCTGGGATCATGGAGAACGGTCCTGTTGGTTATAGGAAGAAAGAAAAGTTTAGGTCTACAGTTTACTTTCAGTTTGGGATAAAATAGATGAAAAAAGCTGATCAGATTATTTTATAAAACCACTCCTGGCGTCTCGAAACAAGCACATTATAGACTGTGCTGTACATTTAATTAGATAGATATTTTATTTATGCACGATGTTGGTTTTCACCAGGTTACAATTTAGCAAGTGACACATTTCAAGAAGTTAATACACAGCGATGCATGTTTTAAATACATTTAAAAAACACTGAAATAACATCTAAAAAACAAAAGACTCAACGTAAGTAACCTTACTTTCTAAATGTCTGTGACTGGAACTCAACGCTGACCGGCCTCTCGTGCTGCTGCAGACTCAACGTGCACTCTGGTGGGTCTGGTTTCCTTTGTGGGGCTCGGCTGTGTATCGAGACAGGAAGTAGCAGAGAGAGAGAGAGAGAGAGAGAGAGGCTCGCCCCTTTGTAAGCTGTGATGGTGCACACACACACACACACACACAAAAAAGATGAAAACGCACAAGACAGTTTTAGTTTGAAAAGTGGAGTTTGTATTTATTGAACCTTTTGATAAAATACACAATTAGGTTGACCCCTTCACAATAAGAGTCCCCCCCACACACACACACACACAAGGCCTTCATCCTACGACATTAACCGGCTGCACTAAAACCTCCATAAACATTTTGGACATCGGAGAAACAAAAGATCCGATTTGTCTTTGAAGCTTTTGGATCAAAATCAGCAGCGTTTTTTTATTTTATTTTTTCTCTCTCTCAGCTGCTTTTTAATAAGCAGCATTATTGTCATAATGTTCATATATTTATGGAGCTAATAGTCAAGAGATGCTTGTAGAGGATGCCGAGTATCGGTCGTACAGTGTCGTGTGGAGAGGAACTCACAGTCAGGAAAAAAAAAAGAAAAAACAGAAGTTTCTAGAACTTTCTCTTTGTTTTTGTTTGTTTAAACTACAAATGAGTGTTTGACTAACTTCTGCACGCAGCTACACAACAAGTGAGATTAAAGGAACTCCAGTGACACAGTTTACACACACACATAAATGTCTTACACACGGATCGTTCTGCACATTATTTGCTGCGACACTTTGCAGCGTCTTTCCAAAAAAAAAAAACACTTCCCATGACTCCTTTCCTGCTCCCTCACCTCACACACTTCACTCCTCCTTTCCTTCAACCACCTTCGCACATTCGGCTCGAGTTCAGACTCGTGACCTCATCCAAAGGGGGGCGAGCGCAGGTTATTTGGGGCGTTTTTGGGGGCGACGGTGTGCTTGAACCGACGTTTGACAAAACGAAACCCGCGTCTCCCCGTCTTTGATCCCCCCCCCCCCCCCCCCCCCCCCCCCCCCCCCAAAAAAAAAAAAGAAGGTGGAAAACGTAGAAATATAAAGCCAAAGATAAAGCGATTTCTTGACAATCACGCCGAGCGTACATTCTGTTGGTGCTGCTCATATTTTGGTGTAAAATGTCACCGCCCCACAATCGACAATGACATTTAAACATTCAAATAATCTGTATTTGCGACATAAAAAAGAAAGAAAGCTCACAACAGGAAAACGGATCTACAGAAGTCAACGGGTCAGATTTCTTACGACTCGATTACAGCTGATCACGTCCATCCTGAGGATTGTTTTTATACAAAATATTACATATTCAGCGACAGTAAATGAAGGAAAAAAAACGTCCCGATAGTGAAGGCGGAGCCTTGAATATCCTGATTGAATGATTGTAAACAAACGATATTTAAATCTCTCTTTCACAGCCTTTTTCCTTCAGCCTGGAGGAGGAAAGGGACCTCAAAGTAATGATTGATGTGTTTAACGTTCACTTCCTGTCCAGTAGGTAGTGTTTAGTTGGGTCTGGACATGATTTGAGGTTTATTTGTGAATTAAGTGTCTTATTGTCACGCTCAAAGTGCATCATAACAGTTTAGACTGTGATTGAGGTACGAAATCTTTTTTTTTTTTTTTTATGAACTACGTGTTCATTTCGTCTTTCCTTCTTTCACTCCCTCTCTTCCTTTCCTTCTTTTCCCACCCTCCTCCCTTCAGATAAAGTAGTATTTTCTCCAACCGAGACCTTCTTTAACCCAATAGTGTAAACAGAAAAATAAAGAAAAGTGCACGATATATACAAAGAATGAAATATCGAATAATTTAAAACTGTATATATACATTAAAAAAAAAAAAAAAAGGCAAAAAGTGAGGTTTAAATGGTTAGTGCTAATGTCTTCATGAAAATCCCCAAAGATTGCTTGTATCCTCTTTTATGCCTCTGCTTTCCCCGTTAAAATCGTACCATTTATACCATCTGTGATATATATTAATATATATATAAAATAAATAAATAAATATATATGTGTATATATATATATATATTTAAATATTTAAATATATTTAAATATATAAATATATATTTAAATAAATATTTATTTATTTATTTATAATAATATTCGATGGGTGCTCAGCATCAGCAAACACTTCATGCTACTGGTGAAATATACGGAGTGCAAAGCTTCTGTCTGCACACGGTGGAGATCGAACAGACGGACTCATCCCGGTGCGGCTACGAGGCGTTCAGGTGCAGACATTCCACGTCCTAGTAAGCGGCATGCTGATTAATGTGTATCTAAATATTCTCTTCAGTGATCGATGGCAGCGGTTTGTACAGCGAGGCGGCGGCGTCTCACAGGACGACGTTTAGACTATGATGCTTTTTTTTTTTGTCTTCTTCTTCTTTTTCTGAGTGTTCCTTAAAAAATCTGCTGCAAGTGTTTGATCTCGCTTTGAGCTTTAAGTGTGTTTGTTGGATCAAACCGAGCCTCTCGTCTCCCGAGTCCCGCCTCCTGTCCCCGACTAGCCAATCAGAGAGCTGCGTCTGGAAAGGTCCACATTGCTGGCGCTCAGTCCCCTGCAGTCCGAGAGGCCGGAGTTTACGTCCTAAAAACAGACCAAATCATGTTAAAACTACTGTTGGACGATGTGTTGACAACAGGCCAACAATCCTTTGTCAGGAATTACATTACATTTGATTTTATTAATGTTTTAAATCACTGGATTATTACAAAAAAACGATTTTATCATTTAGTTATTTAATCTTTAAACTGTTTAAACAATATGTGTTTTGGAAGTGTTTACAACATTTGATACATACTGCACAGGCCTAGATAATCATAATAATAATAATAATAATAATAATAATACCTGTGTGGTCTCCTCAGTGCTCTTGTTGAGGAAGTTGAGGGAGCTTGCTCTCTTCATTCTGAGCAAAACAATACAACCAAACAATGAGTCTGAACCATTAAAAACGCAATACAATTATATATATATATATATATATATATATATATATATATATTTATTAATGTAATAACTTTTACATTCATTCAGACCTCTTAATATGAATACTAAAGAAAACGCTGAATTTATTTTTCACTGTAACTTTAAGGCTGAAAAAGTCTGGATTGATTTCAAAATAAGACATTTAATAACCGATCTCCTCATTCATCAAGCAAGAATGCCAGAGCGTCACAGACTGGAGCTTCTCAAACGGGAGGAATTGTTTCGTGTAACAACAATGTGATCAAGGTCAACTTCCAGAGCTTTTAGCCACGCCCACTTGCACTTCATTGGCCGACGGAGGAGGTGCAGATAGGCTGACCTTGTGATAACAATGTTTTCTTAGATTGAGGCTTCAAGCTTATACAATGAAAACCATTAGTAGCAGCCTCTAGCACACACACACACACACACACACACAGTGACCTCACCCTGGGTTACGGGGCTCCTGTGGGCCGCTCCCCTGCAGCTTCTTCACCAGCATCTCGCTGCTCCTCCTCAGGGCGTCGCGAATCTTCCCGAAGGATCCGCTGCGGCGCAGCGCCCCGTTGCCGTCCTGAGGAGACGCGAAACAATAAAAAAAAAAATGTAAATACCAAGTCAGCGTTTGCTGGAGACATTGAAACACAAACACCGGGGCTCCCTGCTCGTGTTTTTCATGCAATTACATTATTAATATGACTTCATCCGCGAAGAAGCCCGCGCACTCTACACGATGGACTTATTAATGCTTTCCATCGGCGGTCTGATTAAATGGCGCCCGTTCACTGACCCCGTTCCACTCAGCGGAGTCGTCGCCCTCGTTCTCCCTCCGCTGTCCCCCCGGGCCGCCACTTCCTTCCCTGCTGTGTCGCCTGTCTCCTCCTCCGGCTCCTCCGTCCTTCAGCAGCTCCACCACCTTACTCTGGTTAATGGCATCAATACCCTGAGAGGGAGGGAGAGGACACACAAAGAGACAAAGAAAAACAAAGATGGGAGAAGAGTGATTAAAAAAAAAAGGAATGAAAAGGAAAATGTCCTCCTTCGTCATAGTTTAAGCGGCCGTGTTTCACCTGTTTACGGGACTTGCTGGCGCACTCCTCCAGGGTTTCCGCGGCCTCCAGTTTGCCCTGACGACGGTACAGAGCTCCCAGGCTCTTCAGGGTCGTGTTCACTGTGGGGCTGCGAATAAATTAAAAATAAAGATTTTAAAATGGGCGTAAGAGACTTCTAAACTAAAGTTAGTTCTTGGTTCTGTTTCACTCCCAGGGAAACGTTTGTGATTTTAGGGTAAGACACAGGCGAGGTTACACTAACATCAGATTGTCGCCTTTAATGGACTTTTGGCCGGTTGTGTTTTTTCAATGAGGTGAGAAACAGAATCTGTTCTCTGGACTTTTACTGTCACGTCGTTTCATTTTGGTTTTCTCGGTTAGATTTGTTGACTTCTGTAAAATGATACAGAATTCAATATTTAAATGGCCTCCCCTGCAATATTATAATGTTTCAACGCAACAGCATTTACAATGTGTGTACTGAGACAGTATTTACTCACTCCAGAGACTGTTTATATTGTACATAACTGTATTCGATGTGTTGCTTGTATGCTCTTTGTTGACTGACACAACCATAGAGGAATGAATAACAATTAGCTGATATCCGAGTCCACAATTACTCTTTTTTTTTTAGGATGTTATTAAAAAAGTGTATTAAATGTATATATTTATATGTGCTTTCTGATGGTTGGACTGACTCACCTGTCCCCTTTGCAGGCCTTGTACCAGCTCCCATACTCCACAAACAGGCCAGAGTCCTTGCGCTTACCCTGAAGAGAGGAAAGAGAGGAAAGAGGGGGGATGAAGAGGAAAAGAGGAGCCAAGAATCAAACGTTACCATATTAAAACAGCCCATTAAAAATGTCCTCTGTGCAGCCCGCTGTCCTCCATCAATCTCATTTAGCTGTCCACTTCATTTCCATGACAACGTTCAGCAATGGAAGAGGTCAACCTGAAGAACTGACCTTGCTCTCCTCCCTCTCCTCTGCGTGCATCCAGATTGGCTTGTTGTCATCTGCAAACAAATCAATAATAATTCAAGAAGAGTGGACGACAATGAGGAAGAGAGTAAATGATTTCTTTGGCGACTCTACTCACTGTTGACGGATCCAAACTCTTTCTCGTGGGCCCTGGTCAGGATCTCTTTGTACAGAGCCTCCGCATCTTTGAACTTGCCCTGCTTCAGGTAGCACGTGGCCTGAGGAGAGAAGAATTACCTTTCAGATAACTCTGTATCAACATGTAATCACGGACTATATATATATATATATATATATATATATATATATATATATATATATTATATTTCTTAATGAGGGCCCCACCAGGTTGTTCTTGGTCTTGGCCACGTTGGGGTCGTCGGCCCCCAGCTTGGACTCGTAGATCTCCAGGGCCCGGCTGTAGTAGTACTCCACCTCGTCGTACTTGCCCTGGTTCTGACACAGCAGGGCCAAGTTGTTCAGCTGCTTGGCGACGTCCGGGTGGTACTTCCCCAACACCTGGAGACAGATTCACAATCACCAGGAGCCGTTCGTGGCCACGCGTCCTTCATGTGCACGACAGGAGGCTCGTATGACGCAACGCATGAAGACGTGGTGGTGCGTTTCTTCACCTTCTCCCTGATCTCCAGCGCCCTCTTGCAGAGAGGCTCCGCCTCCTTGTACTTGCCCCTCTTGCCGTACAGGACGGCCAGGTTGTTGAGGGTCGCGGCCACGGCCGGGTGATCCTTCCCCAGCGTCTTCTCTCTGATGGCCAGCGCGTCGTTCAGGAGGTGAGCCGCTTCTTTGTACTTGTTCTGGTCCCTGAGGAGGACCGAACAGAGACACAGCGGTTTTTGTTTGTGTTAGAAATCTGTCCATTTGACACCAATAATCCAGAAGCCCTGCTCTCCACCACCCCCCCCCCCCACACACACACACACCTGTACACCAGAGCCAGGATGTTGAGCATGGTGGCCACGTCCGGGTGGTCGTGTCCGGACGTCTTCTCCAGGTCCTCCAGGGCTTGTTTGCACAGCGGCACCGCCACCTCGTACCTGCCCTGCGACGCGTACTGGATCACCAGGTTGTGGAGCGTCCTGAGGCGGGCCGGGATCTCGTAGCCCCCCTGCTGGGCGGCCACCTCCCCGCTGGGCTGCGCTGTGGGACGGAGAGGAGACGTCACACATCCGGTGACTCTGGTGCTCTCCTTTGCTTCGACGTTCCCAAAAACGTCCCACATTGCTCGTCAGAATACAAAATTGCTCATGTACGAAGAGGTTATTATTATTCTATCTTTATTTAAAAAGGTAAATGAGAAGCATGGAGAGAGACGATGAAGCGTAACGTCATAGAAGTGGAGGATAAATACTAAATATTCAAATATTCAGTCAAACCGGCTGGTTCTTTCCTCTTCTGTACTATTTATCTATTTTAATATTAGGGCGTTGATGTGCACAAACTGGATAAAGCTTTTTAAACTCTAATTTAAAACACTCTTGCAGCTCACTGGTGTTTCAGAAGGAGATAAGAGATCTTTTATGAACGGTAGGTGAACATAAAGAAAGGACAACACTTTAGAGAACTCAGTTATGAATTAGTGAAGGTAAGTGGTAGAGCACTCAGCGGCTGCCTAAGGGGGAGGAGGGCTGAACCTCATAGAGCATCGCGTCGCATTAGTGACCTTTTCATTTTGTTGACACGGATCCAGAAATCCATCAACAAGCCCGAGCTTCTGTTGAGACAGTGAACCCATCATTAACTGTTCCCACACACACACACACACACACACGCACGCACGCACGCGGTTCGAGGCCTCAACGTTTCCGTTACTGAAAGGCTCGACTGTGTTGCGCTCCGACAGATTATTATTTTTTTTCCTTCTTTTGACGCAACAAAAACAGCTTTGATTCTGAGGCCTCTGCAGCCTGCAGATAACGGAGGGCAAGAAAGAAGGATTCACTTCAGGTCAACTGGGGGAAGAAATACTGAACGCACAACCGGGTGTCTCCCCTCGCTGTCGTCTACAGACTACGGGTGACTCCTCTCGGGTGACACTGGTCCCTTTGTATGGGAGAAGTCCTTTCTGAGCTTCGGCCTTTAAGGTCTAAATAGTTGATATACATTTACTATGAACAGGAGCTGAAACAATTAGTCAACTAATGGATTAATCCATCACAAATGTTAGCTGCTTTTCTTTGTCTTGAATGACAGTAAATGTAAGATTCTTTTTGGAATTGTTGGAGTAAAGAAGTAATTTGTATTTGTGACCTCAAAAAGGGGAAATAATCTGTTGATTAAATGATATTGATGGTCACCAGCAGCCCCACAATAACCTCTGTGTGTGTGTGTAGCATTGTGTTCTCATCTCCTAAAGCACAGACGAGGCCTGTCAGGGTTCTAACACCTGCCGGTGAGGTCCTACCTGGTCCCTGGTCGTCATCGTTGGGGAACAAGTCATCCAGACTGTCCTTGGAAGTGTCTCCTCCTCCTCCGCCCGCGGCGCTCTGGCTCTTCTCCTCCGAGGGCGAGACGTCGTCGTCGAACTTCTTGATCTGGTTCATGAACTCCAGGTGCTTCTTCTCCTCCTCCAGCTGGGCGACGCTCTGCTCGCTGCGCTGCAGCTTGTGCTGGGTTCCCGCCAGCTCGTCCCTCAGCCACTGGTTCTCCTGGCAGAGCCGGCGCACCTGAGCGCGCAGCTTCTGCTTCTCCGACTCCACGGCGCTCAGGTGGCTCGACAGGGCGATGATCACCTGGGGAGGGGAAAGAAATGAATCCTGCACGTGCTGAAATCGTAAATGTATACGTTCGGTCCTTTAAAAGCCATCCCATACGCCCTCACCTGTGCCTCGCCCAGGCCCAGCTCGATGGCCTCCATGCTCTTGCGAAGCAGCCCGGACTTCTCCTGGGCGGCGGGCGGCTGGGTGCAGTCCAGCAGCGAGTTGAGGAGCTGGGCGTGCTCGCCGCGCAGCGTCTCAAGGCCCTGCACCACGGCCTTGGTGTTGAGGACGATCTCATCCTGACTCAGGCGCTCCATGGCTTCTTCACGTGGATACACCATAGCGGACATTGCCTGGTTTCACACGCACTGAGAAAAAAGGAAACGGGACTAAATCAAATCAGTGGGAATGGCATGTTATTTTTTGCTTAGAAGCTTTCCAGAAGATCTCCTCCTCTTTCTTTGTTGTCTTTCTGCACTTTTCAAAAGAAGTCAAACGGCAAAATAATACTTTCCCAATTTCAGGACAAGATGGAAAGTGATGATGATGTGTGTGTGTGTGTGTGTGTGTGTGTGTGTGTGTGTGTGTGTGTGTGTGTGTGTGTGTGTGTGTGTGTGTGTGTGTGTGTGTGTGTGTGTGTGTGTGTGTGTGTGTGTGTGTGTGTGTAGAGGTAAAAGCCATTCAGATTACTACAAGAGGATTCCTCCGAGCTTGAAACGGACGCAGCAGCTGCCGGTGACCAGGAGAGCCAATCAAAATGAGACGCTGTCCCTTTCATGACCCAATTTAAAAGCATTCTAATAAAAGTGTTAAAATACTGATTAGTGCTGCGGCTGATGATTATTTTCTTTATCGATTAGTCTCACTTTAAAAAAAAAAAAAAAAAAAATGTAATCCTTAAGTAAATTTAGTCTAATAACAATTCCCAGGTTCCTTTTGGTCAGATCAACAGGAACAATCACAAAAAAAAAAAAAAAAAACTTAGGAAAGCAGCCAACGTCATTTTTCGTTCGATAATTTAATAATTATTCAGAAATGTTGCTCGCCAACTGTGACATCGTGACTCTCCCATCTTGATGGTGGAGGCACACCTGTTCTCCTGCTCCCTCCCTCCCTCTCTCTCTCTCTTTCTCTCTCCCCCCTCCCTCTCTCTCTCTCTCTCTCTCCCATCCTCCCTCCCTCTCTCTCTCTCTCTCTCTCTCTCTCCCATCCTCCCTCCCTCTCTCTCTACCATCCTCCCTCCCTCCTTCTCTCTCCCCCCCTCCCTCTCTCTCTCACCCATCCTCCCCCCCCCCCCCCCCCCCCCTCCTCCTCAAACACAGACTGCAATGCACCATTTATTCAAACTCCCTCTTCCAACGCAGCTAATGAGTCGGATAAACGTCCTCAGCATCCCGACATGAACATGCTCGCGGACTGAATTGGCCTCTTTTTAATCCGCAGGTGGATGAAGGAGCCGGTGGATGGACGAGGCCTGCGGCGGTGTTTTGGCTTAACGTATCGATCAAGGTGACCGACAAATGATCAACAACAACAACGACAACAAATACCAATAAAAAGGGCCACAGCTGCGACAGACGGTCCCTGCAGTAATCAGTCAGCGAGGATGCGTTGACACGTCTGGATCCGCCATGTAACGCGTTTGTAAACAGTGCAGGCCCGAGAGATGTTACACAACACACACCGATGCACGCTGTGAGGCGGCCGTCCTCCGCCTACACCGTCCACCACATCCACAGAGGAGAGTAGCGGAGGCACATTAAATAAAAGGTGCCGTTTCATAAGCAGAAACCCGAGCGGTGTCTGCAGGTGACACATTTACGGACCTCGCCGACCGATGCGGCAGCTTCCGGTGGTATCCGTTTCGACTGCGGCGTCTCCGGGGCTCGTTCAGATGTTATTCTCGCTTATATTTACCTTCATCGAAGACAAGGGCGACGCGTTTCTGTCCCCTCGAACAAAGCGGCAGGACAATGTTGTGATGCTCCAGGCGGACTGAGCGTTAAGTCGACTGACGTGGAGGCTAAAAACAAACTGCTTCCGGGGGGGGGGCTTTTCAAAATAAAACATCGCCTTTTCGGTTACGCAAAGTGGGACGACGTCGGCGGTCAAACGCGATAATGCAGAGTATTAGTGACGAGGCAATTACACTATTAAACTAAAGCGTAATTAATAATTAAATCGTAATTACTCGCAATTTCTGCGAAGGGCTACGTAACAGTGCGCGAGCGCCAAGCCGTTAGCCGAACGCCACTTTACTTTGAAGGCGGCTGCTAACGTCGGGTTACCGGTTCGTTTCACGCTCCTCACGTTATTTGGCCGAGGCTACACCGAAATAGCTCAGCTCCCACACCAATTCATTTAGTTTAATACGATTACTGTGAGTTAGACATGGCGAGCTCCTAACGGTCACTTCCTCCTGCTCCTAACGGTCACTTCCTCCTGCTCCTAACGGTTACCTTAACTTACCCAGACTTTCAATTGAGGCCAGCTACAACAACAACAACACAAATGCGCTTGAATGTGACGTTACTGACTGTTTATCCCCTTTTTTGTTTCAGTAATACATTTTTAAAAAGTGATGTTATCGTAGATGTGCTTCAAATGTTACAACTGGGATAAATAAAACGAAAAAAATGTCTGTTCTCCCAGAATCCAACAACCAAAGATGAAGCGAAATATCAAGATGAGTCACGTCGGCCATTTTACAAGCGCGGTCGGAAATTATGTTGCGCATGCGTATTGCCCAGGGTGCTGCTCCCCCAGCTAGCCTCTGATCGACTAAATGGTAAATATGTCCTTATCTCTAGTTTTAAAGGTGGTTTTAAAAAAACGGATGACAGCTGGAACATTTGCATTGACAATAATGTGATCACTCATACTCAAAAATTATATTAAAACTATCTATAAATCTATAAATATAGATAAACGTTTTTTTTTTTACAAAGCAGGATGTAGGTTGAAGTGCAGCTTCTTGCTGTGCTCACACTCTTTGTGTTTGAGGCCCCATCCAGAGACCAAAGAGAGCAGCAGGCTAGTGAGAGGCCCACTGTGCACCTGCTAAACAAGCATCACGTGCACTATTTTTTTACACCTTCTAAAATACAATGTTGACCGTTCATGCTGGTTAATTCTCCTTTGAAAAGCACTTTTTAAATCATGTAATCTCTTGAAACAGTAGATTTTGGGTTCACTATTTGTGAAAATCCCACATGATAAACTATGTTGTCTGTGAGGTTTTACAGGCTTGTTTTTGATATATATACATATACATACATATACATATATATATATATACATATACATATACATATATATATATATATATAAACTACAAACACATGGCCACACAAGCCATATGGTTATTAAAAAAACAAGACACTGAGCTACAAATCAGGAGTATTTTTATTTAAAAAAAACAAATGAAACAATGAACACTTCCACTTTTCATCCCACATCTGTTTGATTGACAAACGTAATAATGAAAAAGCAGTGCTACAAAACATGTCAAATTAAGAAGAAGAAAAAAAAACAGAAGAACTAGAATACAATATAACAAGTACTATCTGATATGTACACGCATTATAGTTTGTTACAGTTATCGTTATAGGCAAAAGGCAAACAAGCTGACGAAACAATGTGCAAAAAATACTCTCCACAAAGTCCACGAGCTCAGGGCGCTCTGCAGGGAGCAGAAACCCACTGCGACCATGGCGGGCGAAACAATATCATTTCAAGGTGACTTTAGAAAGCTAAGCTTATGGAGGCGCCGTGAAGAAGACTCCTCATCATCAGAGGAAGGTGGAGAGAGAAAAGACACTGCTGATCACTGACAGAGATTATTGATGGACCAGACCAGCTCCTTGATCTCCAACCACGACTGGTGGAGGAACCACCGTCACACCGTCAACAAGGGGAACACAGGTACGGGTTCAACACGCACACACACAGGACAACCAGCTGTTTAAAGAGACTTCAGGAAAACGTGTAAACCCGGAAGAGCGAGACGGGAAAGACGGCCGAGAGAAGGTGGAAGTGGTGGAGAGGAAGTTCCTCCAAAACGTTGAAATGGTGACTTCAGAACGAGGATCACTTTTGGACCCTCGAACCTACAAAACGGATCCGATTATTAAATCGCAATTTCTCTGTTGTTAGTTTTAGTTTTGGCAGTGATTTAGTTTGAGAACGTTTCCACGTTCAGGTCCCATTGGTGACCTTTAACCTCTCGAGCCAAACTAGGACTTTTCACATATCAATAATTCGACTAATTACTATAAGGCAAAGAGCAGTTTTTTTAATATTTATTTAGTGGAGGTTGTCCCTAATACATGATCATTGAAAAAAAAGCCCATTTTATTCCATTTATACATTTTGGACATATTCTTTTTTAAATTTTTTTAATTCTTTCAAATTTTAAAACACAGTACCCTTTTATGATAAAGCCTTATTTAAAAAAAAAAACTTTCAGAGTTGTCACTAATGACTTCATTAAAAGGTTAAATCACAGAGAAGCCATTACAACGCATAAAGTATATTAAAGTACCAGGATACAATGTACCTTTTAATTACACTTAAAGTCTTCCTCGTGACCCGTTTGACCTCATCACTTCATTTAAGAAGACAAAACCTCTTTCAAATGACCTGCTTTAATTTAAACTTAAAGCTGCATCATGTTTTTTTTTCCTCCGGCCACTTGGTGGCAGCAGAAACACACACTGACTGTCATTTTATTACAATTACAAGCTGAAAGACCCTAAAACCCTCTGAAGACCTGAAGAGAACTTAAGATTTCCTGTTGGTTTTGTCACATGTCGTCATTTATAAGTGCAGCTTTAACATTTTTAAAGTTTTTTATATTGATATACTGTATACTAGCCAAAGGAATAACCCAATTCATGCATAATAGCTGCTCAATCCTGAACTTGAATGCATTCCTTAAACATTAGTGAAGTAATTAGTGGACAATTCTGAACCCTTTCCACGTATTTTATAAAGATGATTGTAAAGTTTCTCTGAACGTCTCCAAATAAAACCACTTGGTGATATTGTGGCGCCGCCTTAAAACTGCACACGTGAACTCAATTTCCATACATTCAAATATTTGGAAGTACAGTGTGAAACCGTCAGTGTAACAGAGAGCCGAGTTGTAACACTGTAGAAAGAAACAACAACAACAACAACACCACCACCAACAGCAGTTGAATCAAGACACCGGCATTTAACACTATCTTTCAAAAATAAAAAATAAACTTTTTCTAATACTTTTACTGGAGAGCGTTGCGATGCGGGCGACACGAGGCAGAGCGTTCAAGAACGGCCGTCATGAACCACCGTTGCAGATCGTTTATTTGGATTTCAATAATAATAATAAAACGGAATTTTATGACGGGATTTTGTTTGGTTTTCAACGCGTTTTGTGGGGTGAAAAAAACAAACTGGGCCACAAAATAAACAGGACGACCACTGCAGACATAATCCCATCAATGATATTGATAATGACCACACACACACACACACACACACACACACACACACACACACACACACACACACACACACACACACACACACACACACACACACACACACACACACACACACACACACCATTTGCATGCCCCCCTGTCGCATGGTAGAAAAAGTATTTCTCCTATTTAGTGATTTTTAGTTTTCAAAGTTTATGACCACATTACATTGATTTCACACACACACACACACACACACACACACACAAACACTTGTTATCAGTTACTGTACACTCACTAGTCACCTCACGACACCCTAGAGAAAGCATGGAGCAGACCCAAACACTTCATTTTCCTGATAGAAATGAAGGTTATTAACGAGTCTGCTGTTTTCAATGGAGAATGGATTATTAGGGGAAAACTGGCAGACGACATTGTGCTTTATTGCAGGTGTTTAACTCCCATTATGGATCCATCATATTCCCATCTAAATATGCATTTTGTTGTTGAAGCGTCCGGTTGCATGTTTTGCTTGTTATTACCAGTTATTACCAGTTATTACCAGCCAGACTCTGCAAACACCCGGATGTGTCTTTGTAAGGCATAGCAAATAAAACTGCACGTTAAAGTAGGCCCCGCCCCTCAAACCCTCTTCACACACACACACACACACACACACGACGCATCACGAAACAGCGTTAAAAAGGGGGAAGGCGGTACTATTTTTCATGAGAGCACAATTTCTTTTCTTTTTTTTTTTTAAACAGACACTTCCCTTTTTATATATTTTCATTTTTTTTTTTTTTTGCGTTTGGCATTAGACATCCACGTGACGGATTTGTGTACAGAGGAAATATTTTTAAAATATATGGAAGCCCTCGAAATGAAAACAAACATAACGGGCGCCTGGAGCAGAAACATAAATCACATGCAAGGAGACGTTTCTTTGTGTTTTCAACACCTTTTTTTTATCTGTATTTTCTGAGTCGCTGTCATCTGGCACGTGAGTGGTGTATCTGCAAGTTGTGGGTGTGGTCTTGAGGTGAGTGGGAGGGGTCAACAGTGGAGGGTCAGGGTCTTTTTGAGGGCTTGAAATTGGTGAGTTGTTGCATGCTATTGCATTCCATAGAACGGAAACGTAAATGGCAGTGAGCTAATAAACTTGTGCTGTGGGCCCCTTGTAAACACTCGCACACACACACACACACACACACTGTACATTCAGGTGTGCATGCACACTCGCAACACACACAAAAAGGGGCATTAAAGTGACTAGTAACAACGCTGCGTCGCACCCTCCTCCTCCTCCTCCTCCTCCGAAACAAGGCGACGGTAGCCTGAATGAAACTAAAAGGAGAAAAATGTCCAGCCACTCGACGTCTCCTCCCTGATCTGCAGGTGGTCTTCTGCGTGGAGGTGTTAACGGGGAATCGGGGAGAGTCGAAGGTCGAAGGTCAAGTCGGGGTCAGAGGGGTCGGCTGGCGCTCGCCCCCTAAGAGGGCGGCTTGCTGTAGCCGAAGAGTCCCACAGGTAGGTATTTGACGTGAGTGGGCCACTGGGCGGCCAGCTGGAAGAACTTCACCTCGTTCCACTCCACGCCGTCGATGGACACTGGAAGGAAGCGACAGTTACAGCCTCAATAACGAAAAAACAAGAAAAACAACAACAAGCAAACGAAGCTTCGAGGACACGGAGGTACGGATCCTTCAGGTCACCTTTCAGGATGGTCTGCTGCTGCTTGGCAGAGCAGATGAGTCGGCTGATGCCTTCAATGACCTGGCTCTTGGAGTCCACGTCCTTCTCCTTCGGCTTCTTTCCCAGGAAGATGGTGGGAACTGAAGAGAGGCGGTTCACGTCATTAAATGAATGAACAATCCCTCTTAACACCTCCCCTCCGGGGACTCCTCCCTCTTCCGATCTCACCTTTCTTGTTCTTCTCCTTGGTGACCACGGTCATGGCCATGGTGCTGACCTGGGCCAGCGGCTCGCTGCCGCCCTCGCCCGGCAGCCTGCTGACCTGCAGCGAGCGGAAGGCGCTCTTCAGCGTGTTCTTGCAGGCCGTGTCGCGCCGCTCGCCCTCGCGCCGCTTCTCGGCCAGCGAGGCCAGCCAGTAGTCCACCTGCAGGCCGATGGCGTCCACGCCGTGAGACATGCTGGGACTCCTGCGGACAAGACTCAAAAGTCACAATTTGATATCCAAAACATATAAATATGAGACATTAACTGTTGTTAACATTGTGTAATGCAGTCACGCTGACCTGGTCACGAACAAATAGATTATTCTGACTCTACATACAGTTTCCTACAGCTAATACTAAACATTTTGAACAGGAATTCATATTTTTATATCGCGGTATCTAGAATTTAAGGATAAATAATGAAAGTAATATAAATAGGGAGAGGAGGGATAAAGGAGTCTGATGCAAAATGTGTCGGAGGAAAGGCTGAATGCGGGGGAAAGAAAGAAGAAGAGAAAGAAGCGAGGAGGCATGGAGGCAAGGAGGCAAGGAGGCAAGGAGGCAAGGAGGCAAGGAGGCGAGTCTTACCCTTGCGCCGACAGGACGCTGCCCATGGAGGGGGAGGAGGGAGGCGTGGCTGCCTCTCTAATCATCCCCGTGGGGGAGCCGTGGGAGGGGGGAGACGTGGAGGGGACCGCCAAGCTCACCGCCACGCCCTCTTCTGCGTCTCCTTGAAAAAT